>NW_015174980.1:10855-36427 GCF_001447785.1 Gekko japonicus | reverse complement strand
AACAATTCCTTCTTTGAGCTCGGCAAGGAACACGCTGAATGATAAATATTGTCTTGTGTACCCAGGCCTGGTTCATACAGAACCTGTAATTGTTTCAAAAAATTACCTTTTCCAAGACGGCTCTTTGAAAAGCCAAGTAATTTTCTGGCGCTGTCAAACCAGAACCATTCAAAAAAGAACATTGCCTTACTTTTTGTTTAAGAAATTGCCAGTTTAGAATATGTCGCTTGATTAGGAAATCTTCTGAGGGTTTTATTAACGTGCCAGTCTTCGTTCTGGTTGCCATCTGACTGATTTTGCATTCACGTTATCTCCCCTGTTTCCAGTATCTGGACTTGTTACTGGTCCAAAGAAGGACAATTATGAAGTGCTTGAGATGACTTTTTGTCCTGCTTTACAGACTTAAGGGTGCTTTCACACATCCTAAATAATGCCGTTTCAATTCACTTCAGCAAACGTTTGCAAGTGGATTATGCCATTTCACACAGTAAAATTGAAAAGTACTTGGTTCGATGCATGGAGAACTCGGACCACGACATGTGTTCAGACGCGTTTATTGTACTTCACAACAAGACACACCAAATGGCCCTGCAAGGCCAACTACATACACTCCACCCGGCACACCTCTGTCCCCATTGGAGGGTTTGAATCTCCTGCCAAGGGTGCTATTGGTGGACTCCCGGTGGACTAGGATCCTAGGTCCCCTTTGTGTTTGGGGACCAAGCTCCTGATTTAGCCGTGGACCCCTGGTGGCGGTCCGTGTACATAACAAAAATCCAGTTGCAAAGTGCATGGAAAGTGGATTAAAATGTGTTATTTAGTGTATGGTTGCCAGCAGGGCTTTTTTTGTAGAAAAAGCCCAGCAGGAACTCATTAGCATGATAGGCCACACCCAACAGCAGAATCTCGTTAGCATAGTAGGCCACACCCAACAGCAGAATCTCATTAGCATATTAGGCCACACCCATGACAGCTCCTTGGGGGCCAACTGAGAGCTGCTGGGAGCAGGGGGTGGGGCTTGCTGCATGTGCCCACCCCCTGGGCTCGGAAGCCAGCCGGAACTCCGTTCCTGTGGGTTCCTGCCCCAAAATAGCCCTGGTTGCCAGCCTCTAGGTTGTGGCTGGACATCTCCTGCTATTACAGTTGATCTCCAGTGCTAGGTTGTGGCTGGACATCTCCTGCTATGACAGTTGATCTCCAGGCAATAGTTCACTGGGAGAAAATGGCCACTTTGGAAAGGGGGCTCCAATGAAGTATTCCTTGCAGGTCTCCCTTCCAATTATATTACAGTTGATCTCCAGGCAATAGTTCATCGGGAGAAAATGGCCACTTTGGAAAGGCGGCTCCAATGAAGTCCCTCCTCTACTGATGGGGAGGAAGAAGAAGAAGAATCCTACTCACAGGATTCAACAAACCAAAATTCCACATCATCATCAGAATAATCTGAATCGGAGAAAGGAGAGCTGCTCCCAAACTCCTGAAAACGAAGAAACGCAAGAAGAAAAGACTCTAGAACTTAGACAATAGTACTAATGGCAGTAATTGTGTTAAGCTATTAAATGTGTATTATCATAATTAAACCAAATCTTTGTATAACTTGTAATATTAGGTTAAAAGGCATTATTTTTTTCAACTATTCAGATCGTGACATGTATTAGACTTCCTTTTCCCAAATCCAGTAGATGAAATAGATTAGAATGGTAGTTTTCCTTTCCCTATCAGGTAGATATATGTATTAGAGCTCCTTTACCCATCACCCATAGTATTAGTGGTAGGGTATTAGCATCCCTTCCCCCATCCCATAATTGTAGTTGTAGAAAATGCAAAAAAAAAAATTCCCCTTCGGGGGGCCAAAAAATAATACCAAGAGTGTAGAAGTGTTTCTGGATGCCTCCCTTTTAATGGAGGCTCAGATTACCCATATTGTCAGACTGGCATTTTTTCATCTGCACCAGGTCCAACAACTGGCTCACTTCCTGTCTCACCCTGATTTAGCCTTAGTGATCCACACAATGGTCACCTTCAGACTCGACTACTGTTACTTGCTCTAGGCAGGGTGACCCTTGAGACTGACCCAGAAATGCCAACTGGTCCAGAATGTGGCAGCGTGTGTGCTTACAAGCAATCCATCTAGAGCTCACAAACAACCGGTGCTCTGCCGGCTGCACTGGCTCCAAATTGAATACTGGATCAGATTCAAGGTCTTGGTTTTAACCTTCAAAGTCCTACACCAGGGCTGGCCAGACTATGGCTCGGGAGCTGCATGCGGCTCTTTTCACACGTATTGTGCGGCTCCCGGCAGGAAGGCTGCGGAAGCTAAATATCATTAGCAAACCAATATCATTGGACAAATAAATATCATTATCAATATCCAGGGGTCATTTCATAGAAAAAGAGGTTCAGGAGCTCATTAGCATAACCCATTAGCATAGCTCATTTGCATATGCCACACCCCCTGACATCACCTGAAGTGTGTCAGAAGGCAACACCCACCGCTCAGGCTCCACTGGACTGTTTTGGATTGCTAGCTATTGGGGGGGGACATGCAGATCTGTCCTCACAGAGGAGGGAGAGCTTGTACCTGAATAAAACCTGGTCTTAAAGGTGCCACTGGACTGTTTTGGACCGGGGGGCCTGGGGGGGTTTCTGCAGCTTACCTGGCTACTTCTTGCTCTGACTGAGGGCTGCTGGGAGCAGGGGGTGGGGCTTGTTGCATGTGCCCGCCCCCTGGGCTCTTTACTGCCGGAGCTCCGCTCCTCTGCGCTCCTGCAGGAAATGACCCCTGTCAATATCTGCTTTTACCCCTTTGGCTATTATTTTCGGCAGTCTCATTGAATGTTAATAAAAAGCAAATCTGCACATTTCCCAAATAAAAAACATGTCCTCTTTGTTCATGTCTTGCGGCTCACAGACATCTGATGTTTATTCTGTGTGGCTCTTGCATCAAGCAAGTCTGGCCACCCCCTGCTCTGTAGCCTTTCCTGTCCTCCACTGATCATCCACACTGTAACAGAACTGCCAATTACTGCAGTGTCCACAGGGGCAAGGGAGCGTCATACCTGCATTCCGTGGGGTCTTGAGTTCATGCATCTACTTAATGTTTCCTTATGCAGGTTCCTTTGTTGATCAGTCCAGTTCCAGACCTCAGCAGGTGAGGCTCACTTCACCCACCTCAAGATTATACTGCATTGCACAGGAGGTGAGCCACAGTGCTGCAGCCTGCCTCCTCCTTTGGCCTTCGTCTTCTGCCAGCCTCCTCCCATTTCCCCCTTTCTCCCTTCTTTGGTGTGAGAGCCAGTTTGGTGTCGTGGTTAAGTGCGCGGACTCTAATCTGGGAGAACCGGGTTTGATTCCCCACTCCTCCACTTGCACCTGGCTGGATGACCTTGGGGCAAGCCGTAGTTCTGATAAGAGCTGTCCTTGAAAAAGAGCAGTTTCTGTCAAGAGCTCTCTCAGCCCCACCTGCCTCACGGGGTGTCTGTTGTGGGGAGGGGAAGGGAAAGGAGTTTGTAAGCCGCTTTGGGTAGTGAAGGGCCGGGTATAAATCCAATCTCTCTTCTTCTCTTCTTCTTCTAGCCCCAGCAGTTCACACCTGGCCCTTGAGTTAAGCTCCACCCTCTTGTCCTCTGTTCCCTGCCTGGCCTCAGAGATACCTGGGCCCAGAGAGCCGTCATTCTCCCCCCACCCACACACCCCAGGCTCGCTCACTCCCTCACACCCTTTGAGCTGCAAAGGTTACCTTTCTGCCCTTGGGCCCACCCAGCTTCACCCAGGTGAGTCTTGCTGCTGGGCCCAGGAGCCTGCCCTGCCTTGCCAGGCAGTTTGTTTCTATTGGTTTAAATATCATTTATCGGTTTAAATATCATTTGCCTTGGAAAAGAAGAAGCTTTACACAGTATCCCTGATCCTCCATGCTTCCCAGTTAAGGGAAAATACTGTTCAAACAGATCACATCTTTGAATGCTCCTTATAAAGTAAATAATAGCTCCTAATATCTTAAATCACTTAGCTATTTGGGGGGTATTTGTGTGTATGTGTGTATGTGCTTGCATACCTGGAAGTCATGGTGACTTCTGGCGACCCCTAGCAGGGCTTGGATGTTTCAGAGAGGTGGCTTATATTGCCTGCCTCTGTGTCTCGCCCCTGGTATTCCTTGCAGGTCTCCCTTCCAATTACTTGCCAGGGTCGGCCCTGCTTAGCTTCCGAGATTTAACAAGAGCGGGCTTGTGTGGGCTATCCAGGTCAGGGCAATAACTTAATGACAGTTTATGGAAAGCTAGTGTGTTTGGGGAGGACAAAACCAGAATCCTCCTGCCTTGGTAGCAGGAGGTCAACAGAGAATCACTCAGTCACACAGTCCTCCCAGTTGCATTCTGCATTCCAAAGAGGGCTGTACCACATGATTTTTCTGCATGTCCATTGAGCCCTCAGCCCTTGGCTGCTGCAAACTCAGATCCAGGGGTCATTTCCTGCAGGAGCGCACAGGAGCGGAGCTCCGGCAGTAAAGAGCCCAGGGGGCGGGCACATGCAACATGCCCCACCCCCTGCTCCCAGCAGTGCTCAGTCAGAGCAAGAAGCAGCCAGGTAAGTTGCAGAGCCCCCCTCGGCCCCCCTGCCCAAAACAGTCCAGTGGCACCTTTAAGACCAAGTTTTATTCAGGTACAAGCTCTCCCTCCTCTTCCAGGACAGATCTGCACGTTCCCCCCCCCTCCCAATTGCTGGCAATCCTAAACAGTCCAGTGGAGCCTGAGCGGTGGGTTTGCCTTCTGACCCACTTCCGGTGATGTCAGGGGGTGTGGCATATGCAAATAAATTAAGCTAACAAGTTATGCTAATGAGCTCCTGCACCTCTTTTTCTACGAAATGACCCCTGCTCAGATCATTTCTGTTGCTGAATCCTTGACCCTGGAGGTATTGGGGAGCCCATTGATTCAGTCTGGTGCTCCCCTCCTCCTCTAAATGCAATGTTAACATTATTCTGAAGAGTGACAGTGGGGGGGGAGAAGAGGAGAGAGAAAATATTTCGCCACTTACAGTTCAGATTTAGGGCATGACCAATGGCGAGGAACGGGTTTTTAAAAACACTTTCTATTATCTCCTGTTGTGATACAGAGTAGGGGCTGTCCCCTTCATTCTATGATTTTAAAAAATAATAATAATGTTCCTTTGTCTACTGCTACCACTTAGGCAGGCCCGTAGTCTGGGGGGCATCTGGGGACAATGCCCCCCATGGATGAGTGGCAGGGCTCTACTGGTAGCAGGAGCTCCTTTGCATATTAGGCCACACACCCCTAGTGTAGCCAATCTGTAAGCTCTTGGAGGATTGGCTACACTAGGGGGGTGTGGCCTAACATGCAAAGGAGCTCCTGCTACAAGTAGAGCCTGCACCCCATGAGAAGAATTTCAAAAGGATTAAAAAAAACTCAGACATGTTTTTATTATTTATTTATTTTTAATTTTGTGGCCTCACACCCTACCAGTGGCCCCCCCCCGGGAATTTTCTGGCTACGAGCCTGCACTTAGGTCACTTTTACTGGCTTCCCATGTGGCAACAAGGTGAGCAAAGAAGACTCTAAGGGACATTTTACCAAAGGCATTAAGACAGGTCGTGGGTTTATTTACATACAGGAGAGGAAAAGAGACCAGGGCTCCTCCCATCCACCTTGTCAGCCAGTCGGCACCTGGCTCCTCCTCTCTCAGACTGTACCAGTAGACCGCTACTCTGCAGAGAGAGCCCAGTTGCCAGACGGAAACGGCCTGTGGGTGACCCATGGAGGACAGGGAGTACGACGCGATCAGTTCTTTCTTGGCTTCTCAGCAGCTTTCGATACCATCAGTCATGGTATCCTTCTGAACAAAGTTCGAATCTTCAGATGCAATGAAATGGGATAGCAGATTGTACTGTAATGTAATGTACAGTAGAATGTAATATAATTTGGAATGATAGATGGGAACGTATTTCTCTGGTCTGGGGGCAGGGGAGATAACCTCACACAGCCAATCGCCCCATTTTGTTTGTAAGCCACTCGGAGACTCCACGTGAAGGGCAGGGTATAAATTCAATCTCTCCTCCTCCTTCTAATTGGCACCTTGCTCTTGCCCTCTCATACACCATAGACTAACTCCCTGCTGAAGGAGAGGGAGGGAAGGCAACCCATCAGCCTGCTCAGCCAATTGGCACCAGGCTCCTCCCCTTTCAGACAGCATCAATAGACTGCCACCCTGTAGAAGGAGAGGGGGAGAGAGCAGGGTTCCGCCCATCAGTCTTTTCAGCCAGTTGGCACCCGGCTCCTTCCCTCTCAAGCAGCACCAATGGACTACCAACTTGTAGAAGAAGAGAGAAAATAAGGTCCTGTCCTGGAGCAGAAGCTGGAATCATAGTTGTATGCTGCTGATATTATCTTGGTGACATTTGAGAGCCAGTTTGGTGTTGTGGTTAGGAGCACAGACTCTATTCTGGGAAACTGGGTTTGTCTCCTTACTTCTCCGTATGCAGCCAGCTGGGTGACCTTGGGTCAGTCACAAGTTCTTTCAGAGATGTTCTGGAAAGAGCAGTTCTCGAAAGAGCCCCACCTGCCTCACAGGGTGTCTGTTGTGGGGAGGGGGAGGGGGAGGAGATTGTAAGCGGCTCTGAGACTCTTTCAGGTAGTGAAGGGCAGGATATAAATCCAATCTCCTCTTCTTCTTTTATTATTATCATTATAAAATGGTTTTGGTAGTTGTTTTAGAAAAAATACCCCGAAGACTATGGGATAAAAACCTTGAAGAGTACAAGAAAAAAATAATACATAACTCTCAGAAGCACAAAACCAGCTAAGTAGGCACTTGGTCTCAAGGATGAGAAGATTCTCTGTTCCTTTAGCATTTTGCAGTCTTGCCCCTGTGCACACCTTCTGAATTCTGATTGAACCTGGAAACCTTCTTAAACTAATTCTGGAATCAGAGCATGTGGAGCTTGCTGCAGATTTACTTTTTTTTTTTTGTTCGGCTATTTCGTTCTCTCTGCCCCAACTTAAACACTAAAAGAAATTAAGCAATCCCCTCCTGGTTATATCTGCACTTGCATCAAGAGCCGTTCTGTGCAGTGTTTAACTGATCTGTGCTGTGACGGAACACCCCACAGAAAGACGCAATCACACAGAGACTTGAGTTTTTAAATGCATTATTTGCTTTCTGAAACAACTTCTTCCCTGCAGTCTGTCAGCCCGAGAAAGCTCTTGAGGCAAGCCTCCAATATATTAAGAAAGAATATTCACGTCGTAAAACCATCCGTGAGAATAATCGTATAACAGCTGTAAAGCCAATTGATAGTAAAAACAGCAGCTGAATATCACCATTAAAAGTCTACAGCATCATAAAGCCAGCATAATAATGGCAGCATAAAATGAAATGGAAAAGCAGGGAAGAAGATGAAGAGAATAGAAACATGGCCCCTCAACTGAAGGCGTGAGACAAAAAGAAACATTTTCACCTGGCCCATAAGATTCATCAGGTTCGGCACCAGACAGTTCTCTTAGGAGCTAGAGTTTCAGAAGCAAGGTGCCATCAGAAAGAAGGCTGTATCTCTGGTAACAACCCATCTAACTCCCACAGGTGGGGGTTAGTTATAGAGAATGCAGAAGAGTTTAGCTAAGGAGGAGACCAGCACCAGCGGGAAACATCGTCAACTAAGGCTGCCTGGACACGATTGAGCATATAATTGTCGAATGCGGGGTTTGCAGAGGGAAGGGACTTCATTGGGGTACAATACCATGGAGTCCACCTTCCCAAGTGGCCTTTTTCTCCAGGTGAACTTATCTCTGTCGCCTGTCGATCAATTGTAATCCCAGGAGATCTACAGCCACCACCTGGAGGCTGAAGTCCAATCAAAATATCCATGACAAAAATGATGAAGAGTCGATAAATATATACATACAAAATTGTTTACTATAATAGTAGTGATTCTCTAGAAAAAAAATCCCTTCTATTTTCGCTCACCCGCAATGGATTTTGCGCAATAACAAATACCCGTTTCTGATAGCAGGGCTTTTTTTGTAGAAAAAGCCCAGCAGGAACTCATTAGCATAATAGGTCACACTCAACAACAGAAACTCATTAGCATATCCAGCCACACCCATTAGTGCATAGCTCATTAGCATATTAGGCTGTACCCCCATGTTACCAGAAGTATAGTCATCCAGCCACACCCACCTTTTGCTTCTTATTCTGTTTACCTTGTTTGTTGTCAAAACCCAGGGCTTTTTTTGTAGCAGGAACTCCTTTGCATGTTAGGCCACACACCCCTAATGTAGCCAATCCTAATGAGTTCCTGCTGTTGGGTGTGGCCTATTATGCTAATGAGTTCCTGCTGGGCGTGGCCAACTCGGGAGCCAGCCGGAACTTCGTTCTTGTGCGTTCCTGCCCAAAAATAGCCCTGTCACATAGATTGCTTTATCTGAGCGTGTAGTAATTACAATTCTTATCAATTTCCACTTATCAACTCTTGAAATAAACATCCCATGTTGACTGTGTCCTCTCAGAACCCAAGGTCTAAAAAATGAATTAATTAGTTTCTAGAAGCCAAACATAAAGCCTCCACTTTTTTTGGCTTCTAGAAACCAACGAATTCATTGCGAATTCTGAGAGGAGACAGTCAACATGGGATGTCTATTTCAAGAGTTGATAAGTGGAAATTGATAAGAATTGTAATTACTACACGCTCAGATAAAGCAATCTATGTGAAACGGGTATTTGTTATTGTGCAAAATCCATTGCGGTTAAGCGAAAATAGAAAGAGATTTTTCTAGAGAATCACTACTATTATGCTAAACAATTTTGTATATATATTTTTATTGACTCTTCATGATTGGCCATTGTGTGAGGTGGGATGCTGAACTAGACAGACAACTGGTCTGATTCAGAAGAGCTCTTACACTCTTATCTGCCACTTTGTAGTAGGGTTACCAACCTTCGGGTGGGGTCTGGATATCTCCTGGCATTACAACCAATTTCCAGACAACAGAGATATCACTGAGTGCACTTTACTTGAATATTGTTGATTGCTTAAATGTTTTTAAATGTTTTAATAGTGTTTTAAGTTTTAAATGTTTGATGTATAGGAACCGTGGCATGCTGTGCCAGACAATGTGAGCCGCCATGATGACGATGATGACGATGACAATGACGATGACGATGATGATGATGATGATGATGATGATGATGATGATGATGATGATGATGATGATGATGATTCAGGGCTCTTTTTGTAGCAGGAACCCCTTCTGCATATTAGGCGACACCCTTAATATAGCCATAATAATAATAATAATAATAATAATAATAATGATGATGATGATGATGATGATAATAATGATAATAATAATAATAAGTTCCCCTGGAGAAAATGGCCCACTGAGGTGCCTCCCTCTCCATACTTCATTCTCCCCAGGCTCTGCCCCTAAATCTCCAGGAATTTCCCAACTCAGAACTGGGAAGCCCAGTTTATTAGTCTGAGTGTAACAACCCCCATTTCAAACCTCGCTTCTGTCTTGCAAGAAACAAACCTGACACTTTTTTGTCCTGTTTCTACACACCTAAGGAACATGCTTTTTATCCGGGCAACTTAAGACAATCAAAGAAAGCAGCTCTGTTATTGTGGGAAAAGATGAAAGTAACATGAGAACACGCATGTGGAAGCATTCACCATATAAGTTAGAACACTCAAGAGCATCCAAAAAAAGACGTGATTGAAGGCAATGCTCCCAACTTGCGATCAACCTCTGACTTGAACAGAGGAGGAGCATTCGCTCCATGACTACTTTTGTTAGAAGCTCCCCATGAAGAGCTCAGGGTGTGTGTCTGTGTGTAAAGGTAAAAGGTAAAGGTTTCCCTTGCTCAAAAGCCAGTTGAATCCTACTCTGGGGGCAGTGCTCATCTCCATTTCCAAGCCGAAGAGCCAGCATTGTCTGAAGACTTCTCTGTGGTCATGTGGCCAGCATGACTATATGCCGAGGCACGCAGAACACTGCTACCTTCCTACCGAAGCGGTACCTATTTATATACTTGCAATTTCTTGCTTTCGAACTGCTAGGTTGGCAGGAGCTGGGCCAGAGACGGGAGCTCACTCCATCACGTGGCACTCGGGTCTTGAACTGCCGAGCTACGGACCCTCAGGTGTGCAGTGCAGCGTCTTAACCTCTGAGCCACCACGGCCTCTTTATACACACACACATTCACACAAACACATAACATTAATTCCATTTGGAAGGGGATACACTGACATGCAAGGTAGATTTATGAATCATTCAGTTTATGGGACACGCACGCGAAGCACCAGCTGTTGAACAAAGGCCGTTCATTTTCGCCTGCCCTTCCATGCATCAAGGACAACAGAACGGTCAATCATATCTCTTGGCTGGATGGGAGCACAAAGCATGGGATGTCGCAATGGTGCTGTGGTGCTCTGCATTTCCTTCCCATCTTTGCTCTTCCAGTATCATCTTGCATTACATGGAGGCTTTATACCTCGGAATTCCCATCCCGTTCTCCGGACTGTGTATTTCCCTTCATTATTTGCAAATCTTCCCGTGATTTCAGGGGACCTCTCCTCCTTCTCCTTTCCAGCAGCATTGTATAGCATGCAAGCTTCCCTGCGAGTCACTGTATCAATCCTTCCTTCTCTAGTCCAATGACTGAGTTTTCTTTGCCAAAAAGTAGGAAAGATCGAAGGTCAAAGAAGACGGGGACGGCAAAGGATGAGATGGTTAGACAGTGTCATCGATGCAACGAACATGAAGTTGAGCCAACTTCAGAGGACGGCGGAAGACCAGAAGGCCTGGCGAGAGTTCGTCCATGGGGTTGCGAAGAGTCGGACTCGACTGTGCGACTGAACAACAACAAAAGTGAGAGGGAAGAAGCATGGTATAGCCCGATCTTCTCAGATCTAGGAAGTTAAGCAGCATCAGTACTTGGAAGGGAGACCACCAGTCTCATAACTACGGTGGGGGCATTTGGGGGCAATGCCCCTCACTTGTGCCCCCAGGCCCCACCACCCTCGCCCAAAAGGCTAGCTTGGGCAGGAGAAGGAGAGCCGGACGGAATGCGCTCTCTGCTGCCAAGGGGAGAGCACACCAGCCGGCTCACCTTCTCCTAGTTAGATCACTACTTAGGTTACTACTCATCTAATTGGTGGTCTGATTAAGTTCCTCACTCCCCTGCCCCAGCGCCCCGGCCACACCACTCAAAAATTCTGGCTACAGGATTGGAGGCCACCAAGGGAGACTCTGCAGAAGAAGGCAATGACAAACCACCTCTGCTTCTCGCTTTCCTAAAAAGCCTTTTGCTGTGATCACCGTAAATCAGCTGCACACACGGGGGGGGGGGGAGAGTCCAAAAGGCCAGAACATCCCAAGGTTTAATAGTATGGACTGTGCGGTGGCGCAGGCTGTAAAAGCCTGCAGTAATCTATCACCGAACAGCAATAAGGCTGTTCAAGTCCCACCACGGCTGGGGTGAGCTCCCAGTCCATGTCCCAGCTCCCGCCCACCCAGCGGTTCGAAAGCCCTTAGGCAAGTAGATAAATGGGTACCCACTCCTAGGAGCAGGGGGCACCTTCCTCCAATGAAGCGGCGGCGGCTGAGCGGTGGCAGCAGATGACGAGCGGCGATCCAGCAAACATGGTGGCTGTCCAGCAGCAAGCAGCGAGCGGTCTGGGCGGAGATTGGTCCAGGAGATGCGGCAACATGACGACATGACGCGGTCAGTTCCAATAGGACGGAGAGCAGCTGCCACAACCGTCGCACAGCCGCGCGCCATGAGGACCACTCCAGAAGGAGTCGCTGTGCAAAAGAAGGATCTTCGCCGAGACACTGCCGCCTGGAAACAGAAAGAACCCACCACGGAAAAGAACAGCATAAGGAAGATCATTGCTGCTTACGTGCCTGGTAGGCATTCACCCATCCCCTTGCACTGTGGCCCTAGTTAGGTGATTTAAAGTTCTTTGTAAACCGCTCCGAGCCCTTGGGAAGAAGCGGTATATAAGTTGAATGTGTATGCATGTATGTATGTATGTGTAACTTTGAACACAGGCAGCTGCCCTTATACTGAATCAGACCAATGGTCCATCAATTGTCTACTCAGACTGGCAGCAGCTCTCCAGGATCTCAGGTGGAGGTCTTTCTCATCACCTCCTGCCTGATCCTTTTAACTGGTGGTGTCAGGGATTGAACTTGGGTCCTTGGGCATGCCGAGCTGATACGTTTCTCCTGATCCACGACCCCTGCCTCTCTTAGTTCTACAGCAACCCCTGGTACTAGTGACCGCTGCTTAAGCAGAAGATGGTTGGCAGCTTTTCTGTCGTGTCATGTACACATCCAGACCCACAACTATATTCCTTCGCTGGCCACCTCTGTGACCTTAATTTTCAGCCAGTGTTGCGCTGCTATTGCCTTTGAGGGTCTCCCCCCCCCATCAGAAATAGTTGCCAAGTTTGTCTCCATTTATTCTGCCTCGGTATTTGGTATTGAGAGAAGCTAACACTAAATGGTACTCTTTGGGGTGGGGTTAATAATTTTCCTGTTCCACTGAACCTCCCCCCCCCCCAGCACTTGAACAGTTTATCTGCACTCCTTGTGAAAATGTTCACCAGTTCGGGTACGTTGCCCTCACTCGTTCTTGCTCTCAATTACTTTTACTTGCCCTCAGTGACATCATTAGCATTTTCATTGTGATGTCATCCCATTCACAATAGGAGCACTGATTGGGAGCTATCAGCCATGCCCAGGTCAGACAGCATGCCGCTCTGGCTCTCACTCGATTGCCATCAATTTCCCTCCATGAGGTCATTACACAGCCCAATCGGATTGCCATCAATTGCCCTCCATGAGATCATTACACAGCCCAACCTGATTGCCATCAATTGCCCTCCATGAGGTCATTACACAGCCCAACCTGATTACCATCAATTTCCCTCCATGAGGTCATTACATAGCCCAATCTGATTGCCATCAATTGCCCTCCATGAGGTCATTACACAGCCCAACCTGATTGGCCATGTAACATTACACCCTTATCCATTCATTACATTATTATTATTTATTTATTTACTTACTTGGACTTTTACCCTGCCCTCCCGCCGAAGGAGCTCAGGGCGGCTTACAACAATTTAAAACAACATACAATATAAAACCAGCAAATACAGATATAAAACATGATGCTGATTTTCAGGGAGATAAGGAGCTGGTCATTCAGTTGTGGTTGTTGGGATGAAAGGCTATTGAAGAAGAAGAAGAAGAGAAGAGATTGGATTTATACCCTGCCCTTCACTTGGAGTCTCAGAGCGGCTTACAAACTCCTCCCCCTCCCCCTCCCCACCCCCACAACAGACACCCTGTGAGGTGGGTGGGGCTGAGAGAACTCTGACACCAACTGCTCTTTTTTAAGAACAGCTCTTATCAGAACTACGGCTTGCCCAAGGCCATTCAGCCAGGTGCAAGTGGAGGAGTGGATCAAACCCGGTTCTCCCAGATTAGAGTCCGTGCACTTAACCACTACACCAAACTGGCAGCAACTGCCAAAGAAAAGAAGAGTACCAAGAGGATTGCACTAGGTAAATATCCTCCCGAAGGGAAACTGTTCTGTACCAACCTAGACTGCGCACGTGGTCACTCTGCACTCGCAGTCAGCTAGGTAAACAGAGCTTTGATCTCAGAGACAATGGGCACCTAGGATCCTAGTAACAGCCTATCGGCTGACCACGATCCTAAAGGAACCCTATCGGATGCAGGATTATGTAAATAGCCAATCACGGGTGTATGGGTGTGTGTGGGTGGAGCTGTTGTGTTGCATTTAAGCAGCCCGCGGGCTTGCCCTGTGTCTTCTATCTGCTGGAATCACTTAATAAACTATGAGCTGAAAATCACTCAACGATGCATCAGTCTCAGGACTTCTCAGAAACTTTCCACCCTAACAAAACTGCTAGTTAAGATTGAAAGTGGAGACTGCTAGGTGTGTTCCAAAGCATCAATATGGTAACCGCAGGCCTCTTGAAGGTCTGGTTTTCCTGAAAATCTGCTGCCACCTAGAGGGGAATGGGAAAGGACCGGAAAAGGAAAGAAGGATCCCTTTGGGAGGGCTTTTCCAGTCTCTTGGGGGTAGGGTTGCCAGCCTCCAGGTGGGGCCTGGGGACCTCCCTCTTTTACAGCTCAGTTTTGGGAGAACTCTGGGCCCCACCTTGGCGACGATGCCGAAAGCAAACTACAACTCTTCGAACACTTTTCTTCCTTTGTTATCTCTGGGGCTGCCAACCTCCAGTTGGCACCTGGAGATCTCCTGGGATCACAGCTGACCTCTGGATGACGGAGACCAGTTCCCCTGGAGAACATGGCCACCTTGGGAGGTGGGCTCTGTGGCCTTATACCCCATTTGATGTCCCTCCCCTCCTCAAGCCCTGCCCTCCCCAGTTCCACCCTCCAAATCTCAAAGCATTTCCCAACACGGAGCTGGCAACCAGGGCTCCCTCTAAGCTGTGGAGTCTTGCGAGCAAAAATCCTACTTGGCGAGCGACTGGCGTTAAAGCCGTGAGCGGGCGATTCGGCCGCTGCATAAATCAGTTTGCTCTGGAGCCCTCCCTTCCTGAGCGAAGACGAACATCTGTGCGCCGAAGGCTAAAAAGCTGTGAGCTGGCTCACAAAAACTCAGCTTAGAGGGAACGCTGGTTGTAATCCCAGATATCTCTCCCCCCCCACCCCCCGGCTCACACTATTTTAAAAATTTATTTATCTTTGAATTTATACCCCGCTCTCCTCGAAGGCTCAGGGCGGTTCACAAGGGGCACGAATGCCCAAATTAAAACATTAAAACAGTACAGAATAATATAAAATACAATAAATACAATTCACTAACATTTACTTTACGGTGCTCCAAAACTATTTAACTGTAAAAGTTCAAGAGGGGATTCTAAAATTATTAGCAACAAGCAACAGTAATAACAATAAATATAGCAGCAACAATATACGTCCATACAGCGTTGACCTCTGCCAGGCACGTCTCGCACCCCCAATAGTCCCCGCTCTGAAGATGGTCAATTCGCGGGACTAATGAGGGGGGCGTAGATAGAATGATGGTGATGATGGTGACGTAATGATGGTGGCGGCGGCGGCTCCTACTCATAAGCCTGGCGGAAGAGCTCCATTTTGCAGGCCCTGCGGAACTGCACCAAGTCCCGCAGGGCCCGGATCTCTTCTGGGAGCTCATTCCACCAGGTAGGAGCCGCCACCGAGAACGCCCTAGCCCCGGTAACTGCAAATTTGATGTTTCTGGGGCCTGGAATGTCTGGGAGATTTTGATTCTCTGACCGTAGTGCTCTTGGGGGAACGTGCAAGGAGAGGCGGTCCCAAAGGTAAGCCGAACCCTGACCATATAGGGCTTTAAAGGTCAAAACCAGCACTATGGAGAAGATCAAATGTTACAAGCTGTTAGTTTTGATTTCACGTCTCCTTCCTGAGAAACAAATCTTTCGGTTGGACCCAGAGAGCTTTTTCGTCCCAGCTCACCCAACTCTCCTCCTTACTACAGTCCCCAGTCCATGTGGGTTTGGTCCCTGCAGATCCCATAGCATCTCGAGGGGCCAAAGGGTACCCTTTCCTTCCTTTTCTTCAGCAGAGGAAAACCAGGTTGGATCCAAAGTTTTATTTCCCTACCATTTCCTAGTACTTTGATTCAGGGTGGGGCAAAAATCCAATCTCTTCCTCTTCTTCTGCTGAAGTGCCTCTGAATGTCACTTGCCTTGGAAACCCTACAGGATGACCATAAACTATCTGCAACTCAATGGCAATCCCCAGCATCACCAGCCTGTGCCTCCCCAGGCCTGGATGGCCCAGGCCAGCCCAGTCTCGTTGGACACTGGAAGCTAAGCAGGGTGAATGGGAGACCACCATACTTGGATGGGAGACCACCAAGGACGTCCCATGCAGAGGCAAGTGATGGCAAACCTCCTCTGTTCGTCTCTTGCCTTGAAAACCCTTTGGGAGGGGTCGCCATAAGTAGGTTGTGACTTGACACCACTTTCTGCCACCATAGCTGGTTGGATCTAGGCAGGGGTCATTTCCTGCAGGAGCGCACAGGAGCGGAGCTCCGGAAGTAAAGAGCCCAGGGGGCGGGCACGTGCAACAAGCCCCACCCCCTGCTCCCAACAGCCCTCAATCAGAGCAAGAAGCAGCCAGGTAAGCTGCAGAACCCCCCCGGCCCCCCACTCCAAAACAGTCCAGTGCACCTTTAAGGCCAAGTTTTATTCAGGTACAAGCTCTCCCTCCTCTGCGAGGACAGATCTGCACGTTCCCCCCCCCCAATAGCTAGCAATCCAAAACAGTCCAGTGGAGCCTGAGCGGTGGGTGTTGCCTTCTGACACACTTCCGGTGATGTCAGGGGTGTGTGGCATATGCAAATAAGTTATGCTAATGAGTTATGCTAATGAGCTCCTGCACCTTATTTTCTACGAAATGATCTAGCAGATCGGTCCCACTAGTGGACATGGTTCCCCCCCAGCGGAAGGAACCTATCCCTGGCACAAAATGTTTGGAAGATTCAAAGAATCCCACTCAACGTCCAGCCGATAGTCATTTTGCCCCTTTGCCTCCCCAAATCACAGGTAATTTAGAAAGAGCGAGAGAGGAGAAATGGGGACCTGGCAGAACAGGAAAGCTTTGCCTGTCCCGTTAAAGGGGCAAGTGACGCAGAGTGGGTGAGTCTGTCTCGGGGACGGCACAGGCCGCTCCTGCAGAACTGGGACCAGCACCAAAAGGTGTAAGGCGACGCCGTATTTTTAAACCAAGCAGCTCTTTCGGACGCACTTCCTGCATGATAAGTACTGTGCTATTTTTATCACAGTCTGCCTTGCAACAGAGCCGGTCCAAACCTAACACAGTACCCACTGGAACATCGTATGCTGTAAAGTTGCCGATCAGCCAGTATTTTGCTGGTCCAGATATGGGGGTGGGGAGACGGAGATGCTCCTTACAGGAGTTTTTCTGTTCTGAATCACTCGATCTCGTTTCCCGAGTGAAGCTGATAATGTTAGGAATCCTCCGTTGTTCTATTTCCATTTCATCTCCAAATTTTGTACGGGGTGCAATGCTGTAGGCATGCAGATACGGCCGCAGACATCTTCTGAAACTCATGAGCAGGAGGGATCTCAAGAGAGTGTGGGAATCCGCATACGTGGCTTGCCGTGCTGCTGCAGAAGAAGCCTTGGTGACCAAACAGGTAAGGAGGATTGCCTCTTCCGGCTTTACAGGCAGGCACACGCAACACAGGTGGGCAGCTGACTGTGGAGGGAAGGACCCACGTGATCACACATGCATATGATGGAACAATGGTCTGGTTCAGGATACGGCAGTTTCGTGAACAGGGATTGCCAAGTGAACGGGGCTGCCAACCTCCCGGTGGCACCTGGAGCTCTCCCACTATTACACGTGATCTCCTGACAACCAAGATCAGTTCCCCCGGAGAAGATGGCAGGTTTGGAGGATGGACTCTGTGGCATTTATACGCTGCTGAGGTCCCTCCCCTCCCCAAAACCCTTAATGTCCACCCACAAAATCCCCAGGTGTCCCCCAACTTAGAGCTGGCGACCCAGGAACGCACAGGAACGGAGTTCCGGCTGGCTTCCAAGTTGGCCACGCCCAGCAGGAACTCATTAGCATAATAGGCCACGCCCAACAGCAGGAACTCATAAGGATTGGCTACATAAGGGGTGTGTGGCCTAACATGCAAAGGAGTTCCTGCTACCAAAAAAGGCCCTGGGTTTTGACAACAAACAAGGTAAACAGAATAAGAAGCAAAAGGTGGGTGTGGCTGGATGAGCACACTTCTGGTAACATGGGGGTGTGGCCTAATATGCCAATGAGCTGTGCTGTCAGGGGTGTGGCCTATTATGCTAATGAGTTCCTGCTGGGCTTTTTCTACAAAAAAAAGGCCCTGGCGACCCTAATTTACTGAATCAGCTCCTCTTCTCTTCCTCCCCACCCCAAAGTCTGAACTACCTCTGGTTTGGGGCTAGCATCCGTCAGGAATTATAGAAGCGGTTGGTTTGTGTGATCTTTCCTTGACTTTTTCAAGGGCATTGCAGTGCCAAAAAAAAATCAGGAAAGCAAAGCTTGTTAATTCTTTTTTTTAATCCCCTGCTGTACACGAGATCTGATCGATGTAATTTGTCGGTGGCTGAGTCACTTTCTGCATTTTTCCCCTTCCACCTCGAAGCAGTTGGACTTCCTTCATTCCATCCCCAAAGTGTGCTAATGAGAAGCCGCCCTAGAATTCGGAGAGCCCTGCAAAAGTTTTGACACCAGCCCAGGCTTTCTAAACTCATGCATGGCTCTTGGGGGGGAAAGCGAGAGAACGAAACCAAATGCAAGACCCATGTGGAGAGCCAGCGGTGCAGCACTGGACAGAGGCTCCCACGCTGCTTGACTGCTGCAGATGAGGTTGTTCCGCCATGCTGAAGCCACAATAGGAGTGGCTCCATGCACTTCCCCATCCCCGAGCAGTCTCCTGTTCCCTCCCTTGCACTAGTTGCTCATGGGCCGCATAAGAGCCCTGGGCGGGCCACTTCCGGCCCCCAGGGCTTATGTTTGACACCCCTGTCCTAGATATTTTGTTAGAGACCCAACGGCAGATCATGCATGCAGTTGCTGCCAGAGAAAGGTGTTAAAATGTGTAATTTGTTAGGTTTGGGATTCTCCAGTTGGGTAACGCAATAGACCAGAAGATGTCCCAGGGGTGGAGGCTTTGAAAGTTTATTGCTCTTTGTGCTAACTCTCGCCTACGGCTAGCACATGCGGTTTAGACTTCAGAGAGTCAAGACGTAGGTTAGAACAGTCAGAGAGGACGTATAATCCTTTCTTTCGTTTCTAGTATTTCCCAGTTTAACCCTCCCTCATTAGTGAAGTTTCTTTTTTTAATGCTCATACAGGTGTTCTGCTGCATTTATTAGTTCTGCTTTTACACTGAAATCTGTAACAGGGCTTTGGCTCTCGAACGTTTGTACCTCCCTAGTCTTGTTGGTCTTTAACGTGCTACTGGACTTGAATCTAACTGTTCTATAAGTAAGGTGGTCTTTCAGGTCTACATGGCACAGCAGAGAAGGGGTTTAGAGGCCAATGAATGAGTGCCTGGGTAAGCTAGATAATCCAAAAATACCCATGAATCTCAAGATACAAATGCACTGGCCCCGCTGGTGGACCTGGTGGTCCTTCTGGTGCACCTCCTGGTGGCACCTGGTTTTTGGCCACTGTGTGACACAGAGTGTTGGACTTGGATGGGCTATTGGCCTGATCCATTATGGCTTCTCTTACGTTCTTATGTCTGGGGCAGTGACACCCTGAATTCTTGGTGCTTGTGGGGCAACAGTGGGAGGGCTTCTGGGGTTCTGGCCCTGCTGGTGGACCTTCTGATGGCATGTGGGTTTTGGCCACTGTGTGACACAGAGTGTTGGACTGGATGGGCCATTGGCCCAATCCAACATGGCTTCTCTTATGTTATGTTCTTTAACTTTAGGGACTGAATGTTACAGAAAAACCACATGCGTAGTGCTTACTATGCTTTAAAGAGGTCAAGAAAGCTGAGCTTAAGGTTGCTGATCTCAAGGTGGCACCTGGAGATCTCTTGGTATTACAACTGATCTCCTGGTGACCAAGATCAGTTCCCCTAGTGAAAATGGCTGCTTTGGAGGGCAAGCTCTATGGCATTATACCCAGCTGAGGTCTCCCCCTATCCCCAACCCCTCCCCTGGCTCCAACACAAAAAATTCAGGTTGTTCCCAGCTGGCAAACTTAGTGAGCCAAACTTGAATCCTCCCTGGGCAGAAATGGGAGATTGCTCCAGAGGCTCTTGGAAATGTTATAGGGACCTCTAGGGAAACACCCCATTTCCAGTTGAAAGGTTCCAAAAGAAATAAACTCTCCCCACCTTTATGGGCCCAGGATCAGTGGAGCAGCCTTCTGGGGTCTTGGTAATGGCCCAGTTATGTTGACCCCTGGAAAACCCACCCTATTTGGTTGAGGGTTTGTGTGTGTGTGTGTGTGTTAACCCATTGGTCTGTGCCTAGAGTTGCTAACTTTGGGCTGGGAAATTCTTGAAGATTTAGGATTGGATCCTCAGGAGGACAAGATTTGGAGAAGGGAGGGACTTCACATGGGTATAATGCCATAGAGTCTACCCTCCAAAGCTGCCTTTTTCTTAACACAAATGTCTGTTGGCTAGAGCCCAGTTAGGATTTTTAGGTACCCTCTGGCAACCAGACAGGTGGGGAGGTGGGGGAAACTTCCTGGCAGTGAAGAGAGTAGACCGATGTTGTTGGCTATGAAGCACAATCACTTCCGGTGCACATCGTAAGTGATGTCATCACATTGCCAGCACTGTGGGACGCTCTGGTATTTTGAGCGAAAACTCTATGGTAGAGATCATTTTTATCATGGAGTTTTTGCCTGCATCCCAGAGTGCCCTATGTCATTTGCAGTGCATGCCAGAAGTGACATTGCCAGGTTGCTGGCAATGCTGGCCTAGGCCTTCCTTTGCTGCTAGGAAGTCCCCCCACCAGCCAGCTAGGGTTGCCAGCTCCGGGTTAAGAAATACCTGGAGATTTTGGGGGTGGAGCCCGAGGAGGGTGGGGTTTGGGGAGGGGAGGGACTTTGATGGGGAATTAATCCACCTTCCGAAGAGACCATTTCCTCCAGGTGAGATTATCTCTGTTGCCTGCAGATCAGTTGTAATCCCAGGAGATCTCCAGCCACTCTTTGGAGGCTGGCAATAGTGGTGGGGGAGGCACCCTAGGGCAGGGGATCCCCAGCCCCCAGTGGGGGTCTGGCAAGCCTAAGCTCAGTTGTACTTCTGGGAAACTCCAAGCCACACCTGACCACTGGCAACCCAAGCTGGTCATAGAACCATAGAACAGAACCATAGATTCATAGAGTTGGAAGGGATCTCCAGGGTCATCTAGTCCAACCCCCTGCACAATGCAAGGAATTCACAAATACCTCCCCCACACACACACCCAGTGACCTCTGCTCCATGCCCAGAAGATGGCCAAAAAAAGAAAACCCTTCCAGGATCCCTGGCCAAACTGGCCTGGAGAACAATTGCTTCCTGACCCCAAAGTGGCAATCGGCATTTCCCTGGGTGTGGAAGAAAGGGCCACAAGAACTAAGCACTGAGGCAACCCTTCCAGGAGAGCCAGTTTGGTGTAGTGGTTAAGTGCGCAGACTCTAATCTGGGAGAACTGGGTTTGATTCCCCACTCCTCCACTTGCAGCCGCTGGATGACCTTGGGCAAGCCATAGTTCTGATAAGAGCTGTTCTTGAAAAAGAGCAGTTTCTGTCAGAGCTCTCTCAGCTCCACCCACCTCACAGGGTGTCTGTTGTGGGGAGGGGAAGGGAAAGGATTTTTAAGCCAATCTGAGACTCCTTTGGGTAGTGAAGGGCGGGGTATAAATCCAATCTCCTCCTCCTCCTCCTCCTCCTCCTCCTCTCTGTCAGGAAGTTCTCCCTACGGTTTAGCCGAAAACTCTCTTGATTTCATTTCAACCCGTTGGTTCTGGTCTGACCTTCTGGGGCAACAGAAAACAACTCCCTACTAGTCTTCCCCCTGAGCACATGAAACCCTGCACCATCCTCTATATGACAGCTCTTCAAGGACTTGAAGATGGTTATCATATCACCTCTCAGTCGTCTCCTTGCCAGGCTAAACATACCTGATCCCAAGCAATGGTTAAGTAGACTCCCCCACTGCAATGGTAACATTTGAATCTCAGTTCAGGTAGCCCACCTTCAAGAACTCTTGGAACAAGAAAATATGATGCATAATAGTGTGTGAGGCTTCCAAAGGGTGTGTGTGTGTGTGTGTGTGTGTGTGTGTGTGTGTGAGCTGCCTAGAGTTGCCAGCTCTGGGTTTGGAAATACCTGGAGATTTGGGGGCTGAAGACTAAGGAGGGTGGGGCTTGGGGAGGGGAGGGACTTCAATGAGTTATAATGCCATAGAGTCCGCTTTCCATCACAGCCATTTTCTCCAGGTGAACTGATCTCTGCCACCTGGAGATCAGCTGTAATAGCAGGTGATCTCCAGCTACCACCTTGAGGTTGGCAACCCTGTCAAGTCACAACCGACTTTTGGCGACCTCAGCAAGGAGCTTTCAAGGCAAGTGAGAAGCAGAGGGGGTTGGTCATTGCCTTCCTCTGCAGAGTCTTCCTTGGTGGTCTCCCATCCAAGACTTATGGTGACCCCAGCAAGGGGCTTTCAAGGCAAGTGAGAAGCAGAGGGGGTTGGTCATTGCCTTCCTCTGCAGAGTCTTCCTTGGTGGTCTCCCATCCAAGACTTATGGTGACCCCAGCAAGGGGCTTTCAAGGCAAGTGAGAAGCAGAGGGGGTTGGTCATTGCCTTCCTCTGCAGAGTCTTCCTTGGTGGTCTCCCATCCAAGACTTATGGTGACCCCAGCAAGGGGCTTTCAAGGCAAGTGAAAAGCAGAGGGGGTTGGCCATTGCCTTCCTTCGTAGAGTCTTCCTCGGTTGTCTCCCATCGGAGTCCTGACCCTGTTTAGCTCCTGAGATCTAACGAGACCAGGCTATACCATGACCCCTTCCCTCCCCACAAATCATGTAGGCCTAGCCTACACCAATGAAACTCTATCAGAATTCTTAAACAGGCTTTCGTTCTCTTTGGAAATAGGTATCCCCCCCCCCGCTCCCTTAAAATATGGAGAGTTTCCTGTCCCTTTCAGCGTCAAACTCGGAAAGCTCAGGCATGGGTGGAAAGTGCACCATCAAGGTAGGCAATTAGTTTCCGCTCCCGATCCCAAATTGGCCCCAGTAGAGCCGCTAACTTTGACTGGAGTCATGTTTGCCCATTAGCGCAGCCCCTGCAGATGTTGTAAGCGCTTTCTCCCAGAGCCGGCTATGTAAAAATAACACAATGCCGTCGCAAGGCAAAGAAGTGCCCTGTCAATAGAGACCAAAAAAAATAATTGGGCAGGCCAGAGCGGTTGAGCTCATTATACATCCCCGCCGAAGGAAAGATGTGTCCGACCACTTGATGCGTGCCCTTGGCAGACCTCTGTTGCTGCCGGCACCCAGCCTCCATTAGGGAGTCCGAATCCTTTTCGTATGCAATTGGGGCGACGACCTGACGTGTTTCAGAAGAAGCATGCAGCACTGGTACGATGTGCAATTTCCCCTAAGCAGAATGTGTTTTTTTCCACCCACCTTAATACATATCAGCCGTTCACTATTTCAGGTTCAAAAACTATCTTTGAGTGCCTGAGTATCGGGAGGGTGTGGTTCAGAAACCAGCACTTGCCATCTGAAGGCAGTCTGAGAACTTGGAGCAAAAGGCAATTGCTTGGATTTTGGTGGGCGTATGCGTGAGCGCGTACTATCCGAGCTCCAGGCACTTAATTGACTTCCTTTCACTTAATTGACTTTCTCAGTTTGGTGCAGTGGTGAAGTGCACGGACTCTAATCTGGGGAGGACCGAATTTGATTCCCCACTCCTCCACTTGCAGCTTCCGGATGACCTTGGGCAAGCCGTAGTTCTGTCAGAGCTGTTCTTGATATAGCTGTTTCTCTCAGCCCCACCTCCCTCACGGGGTGTCTGTTTTGGGGAGGGGAAGGGAAAGGAGTTTGTAAGGCACTCTGAGACCTCGAGTGAAGGTCGGGGTATCAATCCAATCTCCTCCTCCTCCTCTTCTTTGTTTCTGAGCTCAGTTGAAGAGGGGCCACTCCTCCTCCTCCTCCTCCTCTTTGTTTCTCAGCTCAGTTGAAGAGGGGCCGGTGTTAACCTTTGGCGCTCTCCAGGGCTTTTTTTGTAGAAAAAGCCCAGCAGGACCTCATTAGCACAATAGGCCACACCCTACAGCCAAAACTCATTAGCATATTAGGCCACACCCCCATGTTACCAGAAGTCTGGTCGTCCAGCCACACCCACCTTTTGCTTCTTATTCTGTTTACTTTGTTGTCAAAACCCTGGGCTTTTTTTGTAGCAGGAACTCCTTTGCATGTTAGGCCACACATACCCTAATGAAGCCAATCCTAATTAGTTTCTGCTGTTGGGTGTGGCCTATTATGCTAACGAGTTCCTGCTGGGCGTGGCCAACTCAGGAGCCAGCCGGAACTCCGTTCCTGTGCGTTCCTGCCCACAAATAGCCCTGGTGCTCTCTATAGCCTGGCTCCAGAGCATCAGAGACAATGTTTTCTATTTCAATAATTTATGTCCCACTCTTGCATAAACCACCCTGACCTGGATAGCCCAGGCAAGCCCAATCTCATTAGATCTCAGAAGATAAGCAGGGCTGACCCTGGCAAGTATTTGGATGGGAGAGACCCCCAAGAAATACCAGGCTGATTCTAGAGGCTTTGCTGTCAAGTCACCGCTGACTTATGGCGCCCCCGTAGGTTTTCAGTGCAAGAGATGTTCAGAGGTGGTTCGCCATTGCCTGCCTCTGTGTTACAACCCCGGTGTTCCTTGGTGGTCTCCCTTCGAAATACTGACCAGGGGGCCGTGACCTGGATAGCCCAGGCTAGGCTGGTTGCATCAGATCTCAGAAGCTAAGCAGGGTCGGTCTTGACTAGTATTTGGAAGGGCGGCCTCCAAGGAATACCAGGATAGTGACGCAGAGGCAGGCAACAGCAAACCACCTCTGAAATGCCCCTTGCCTTAAAAACGAGTCTAGCTCGCCACCTAGTGGTGCATTACATTAAGAGAGCAAAAACGTCTGGCTGCCAGACAATCTTAGGATCTCCTGGCTATACTACACACAATGCCATATGATAATTATATCAGATTAGTGGACAGGGGGAAGGTTTTCTGCCTCTCCCATAATACTAGAACCTGGGGTCATCCTGGAGGGTGGGAGATTCAGGATCAACACGAAGTTGCTGCATGGCTATGCTCCCGGTGTTGCTAGCACACTGGCAGCAAAGTTTGCCAGCATCAGGCAAACTAGTCTTCATTGTCCTTACCTGCCCTCAGCCCTAAACTGGATAACCCAGGCTAGCCTGAGCTTCTCAGATCTCAGAAGCTAAGCAGGGTTGGTCTGGTTGGTTATTATTATTATCATCATCGTATGGCATTGTGTGTAGAATTTTTTACTGTGAAGGTGATCGTTTCCAGAGGTACCGAGTAAACCTTGCTGGTTCTGATGCCTTTGTGTAGTTCCTGAGCCGGCTGAAATTCTGTGAACCGCTTCCTCTTCTTGCTCCTTTGTTGTAGCTTATGCTACAATAAAGTTCGTTAGTCTTAAAGGTGCTACTAGGCTTTTGGCTATTTTGCAGCAACAGAACGAGCTCCCGGAAGACATCAGGGTCCTGCGGGACCTTTTACAGTTCCACAGGCCCTGTAAAATGGAGCTCTTCCACGAGGACTTCGATTAAGAGCCGCTACCAATAACAACTAAGGCCCTTATATCAACACCACCAGCGGTTGATACATTGGACACTGACTGCAGCCATCCTTGTTATCAGGGGTCATTTCATAGAAAAAGAGGTGCAGAAGCTCATTAGCATAACTTATTAGCATAACTTATTTGCATATGCCACATCCCCCTGACATCAC
>NW_015174980.1:9738-10782 GCF_001447785.1 Gekko japonicus | reverse complement strand
GGGGGGGGAATGCGCAGATCTGCCCTCAAAGAGGAGGGAGAGCTTGTACCTGAAGGCTGGCCGGGGGGGGAGGCTCTGCAACTTACCTGGCTGCTCCTTGCTCCTTGTAGCCTGACTGAGGGTTGCTGGGAGCAGGGAGCGGGGCTTGTTGCACGTGCCTGCCCCCTGGGCTCCTTACTGCCGGAGCTCCGCTCCTGTGCGCTCCCGCAGGAAATGACCCCTGCTTGTTATCATTTCATCACGATCCAGTAGGATGATATCACCATCAGCACTTTACCAGCACTTTATCTGTATCTGTGATTTGTTTATGTTTATGAGCTTTTATGATGTCATATTGTGTTTTAATGTATTTTAACTTTTAATGTGAGCCGCCCTCAGCCTGCCTTGGCAGGGAGGGCGGGATACAAATCGAATGAAATAAATAAAATAAACAAATAAGACTAACACCGCTAACTCCCCTGGATGAATTTTCTTGCTTCTGTATCATTGGTGCCGTTACCGGTTTTGAAAAACCGTTTTGAGGGCAGTGAGCAAACAGGGTAGATGTTGTTCAAACAGACGAATGGAGATGAGATCCACATAGAGTCACAAGGAGAAACAGTAAATGAATCAAACCAACAGACATCGCGTCATCGTGAGAGAGAGCATGCAGCGCGCACCCGCACCAGGAAACAATTTTTCAGGAATTTGTCAGGGAGCCATTTTTCTCCAATTTGCCCGGGAATCCTAGAGGTTTTTTGTCATCTTCTGGGCATGGAAGAAGGGTCACTGTGTGTGTGTGTGTGTGTGTTTGTAGCAGGTACTCATTTGCATATTAAGCGACACACCCCTAATGTAGCCAATCCTCCAAGAGCTTACAGTAGCTCCTGTAAGAAGAGCTCTGTAAGCTCTTGGAGGATTGGCTACATTAGGGGGTGTGGCCTAATATGCAAATGAGTTCCTGCTACAAAAAGAGCCCTGGGAGTATTTGTGAACTCCCTGCATTGTGCAGGGGGTTGGCCTAGATGACCCCGGAGGTCCCTTCCAACTCTATGATTCTATAAA
>NW_015174980.1:5972-9179 GCF_001447785.1 Gekko japonicus | reverse complement strand
GGAACTCCGTTCCTGTGCGTTCCTGCCCACAAATAGCCCTGGTGCTCTCTATAGCCTGGCTCCAGAGCATCAGAGACAATGTTTTCTATTTCAATAATTTATGTCCCACTCTTGCATAAACCACCCTGACCTGGATAGCCCAGGCAAGCCCAATCTCATTAGATCTCAGAAGATAAGCAGGGCTGACCCTGGCAAGTATTTGGATGGGAGAGACCCCCAAGAAATACCAGGCTGATTCTAGATGCTTTGCTGTCAAGTCACCGCTGACTTATGGCGCCCCCGTAGGTTTTCAGTGCAAGAGATGTTCAGAGGTGGTTCGCCATTGCCTGCCTCTGTGTTACAACCCCGGTGTTCCTTGGTGGTCTCCCTTCGAAATACTGACCAGGGGGCCGTGACCTGGATAGCCCAGGCTAGGCTGGTTGCATCAGATCTCAGAAGCTAAGCAGGGTCGGTCTTGACTAGTATTTGGAAGGGCGGCCTCCAAGGAATACCAGGATAGTGACGCAGAGGCAGGCAACAGCAAACCACCTCTGAAATGCCCCTTGCCTTAAAAACGAGTCTAGCTCGCCACCTAGTGGTGCATTACATTAAGAGAGCAAAAACGTCTGGCTGCCAGACAATCTTAGGATCTCCTGGCTATACTACACACAATGCCATATGATAATTATATCAGATTAGTGGACAGGGGGAAGGTTTTCTGCCTCTCCCATAATACTAGAACCTGGGGTCATCCTGGAGGGTGGGAGATTCAGGATCAACACGAAGTTGCTGCATGGCTATGCTCCCGGTGTTGCTAGCACACTGGAAGCACAAGTTTGCCAGCATCGGGCAAACTAGTCTTCATTGTCCCTACCTGCCCTCAGCCCTAAACTGGATAACCCAGGCTAGCCTGAGCTTCTCAGATCGCAGAAGCTAAGCAGGGTTGGCCTGGTTGGTTATTATTATCATCATCGTATGGCATTGTCTGTAGAATTTTTTACTGTAAAGGTGATTGTTTCCAGAGGTACCCAGTAAACTTTGCTGGTTCTGATCTGATGCCTTTGTGTAGTTCCTGAGCCGGCTGAAATTCTGTGAACCGCTTCCTCTTCTTGCTCCTTTGTTGTAGCTTATGCTACAATAAAGTTCGTTAGTCTTAAAGGTGCTACTAGGCTTTTGGCTATTTTGCAGCAACAGAACGAGCTCCCGGAAGACATCAGGGTCCTGCGGGACCTTTTACAGTTCCACAGGCCCTGTAAAATGGAGCTCTTCCACGAGGACTTCGATTAAGAGCCGCTACCAATAACAACTAAGGCCCTTATATCAACACCACCAGCGGTTGATACATTGGACACTGACTGCAGCCATCCTTGTTATCAGGGGTCATTTCATAGAAAAAGACGTGCAGGAGCTCATTAGCATAGCTTATTAGCATAACTTATTTGCATATGCCACATCCCCCTGACATCACCGGAAGTGTGTCAGAAGGCAACACCCACCGCTCAGGCTCCACTGGACTGTTTTGGATTCCTAGCTGTTGGGGGGGGGGAATGCGCAGATATGCCCTCGGGGGGAGGCTCTGCAACTTACCTGGCTGCTCCTTGCTCCTTGTAGCCTGACTGAGGGTTGCTGGGAGCAGGGAGCGGGGCTTGTTGCACGTGCCTGCCCCCTGGGCTCCTTACTGCCGGAGCTCCGCTCCTGTGCGCTCCCGCAGGAAATGACCCCTGCTTGTTATCATTTCATCACACTCAGCTTAGAGGGAACAGTGCTCTGGGGTGGGGGTTTCCCCGGCCCCTGGGGGGCCTTGGGATCCCTACCCCTGCTTGTTATCATTTTATCATGATCCAGTAGGATGATATCGCCATCAGCACTTTACCAGCACTTTATCTGTATCTGTGATTTGTTTATGTTTATGAGCTTTTATGATGTCATATTGTGTTTTAATGTATTTTAACTTTTAATGTGAGCCGCCCTCAGCCTGCCTTGGCAGGGAGGGCGGGATACAAATCGAATGAAATAAATAAAATAAACAAATAAGACTAACACCGCTAACTCCCCTGGATGAATTTTCTTGCTTCTGTATCATTGGTGCCGTTACCGGTTTTGAAAAACCGTTTTGAGGGCAGTGAGCAAACAGGGTAGATGTTGTTCAAACAGACGAATGGAGATGAGATCCACATAGAGTCACAAGGAGAAACAGTAAATGAATCAAACCAACAGACATCGCGTCATCGTGAGAGAGAGCATGCAGCGCGCACCCGCACCAGGAAACAATTTTTCAGGAATTTGTCAGGGAGCCATTTTTCTCCAATTTGCCCGGGAATCCTAGAGGTTTTTTGTCATCTTCTGGGCATGGAAGAAGGGTCACAGCTGTTCGGGCTATGAGGAGTTGTACCGTGTTGGAGAAGTTGATTATCGAGCTGAATAAACCTGAGTTTTGCTGAAATCACTCTCTGACAATTTGTTAAGCACCGGACTTAACATAAACCAAATCCAGTAATTAACCAAAACCCCAATTAAATAATAAAAAAATTCTCTCCTACTACCAGAATGGTCAGGCAGTGGGTAAAGAGATGTGGGAAGGACATTCTCTAACCTGCAAGAAGCGAAGGCCATGTCTTGGACACGCTCCCACCTAACCTGTTATGGAGGGATTGCATCTGAAGGAGGACCTCTGGAGAACATCTCAGCTTTCATGCAGGTTCATGCCTCAGGAGGACCACCTAGAGTAGCCAGCCTCGATATGGGCCTGTGGATCCCCTAGGATCAGGGCTATTTTGGGGCAAGAACGGACAGGAACGGAGTTCCGGCTGGCTCCTGAGTTGGCCACACCCAGCAGGAACTCATTAGCATAATAGGCCACACCCAACAGCAGAAACTCATTAGGATTGGCTACAGTAGGCATATGTGGCCTAACATGCAAAGGAGTCCCTGCTACAAAAAAAAAAGGCCCTGGGTTTTGACAACAAACAAGGTAAACAGAATAAGAAGCAAAAGGTGGGTGTGGCTGGATGGCCACACTTCTGGCAACACGGGGCTGCGGCCTAATGTGCTAATGAGCTGTTGTGTCAGGGTGTGGCCTGATATGCTAATGGGTTTCAGCTGTTGGGTGTGGCCTATTATGCTAATGAGTTTCAGTTGTTGGGTGTGGCCTATTATGCTAATGCGTTTCAGCTGTTAGGTGTGGCCCAATATGCTAATGAGTTTCAGCTGTTGGGTGTGGCCTATTAT
>NW_015174980.1:0-5828 GCF_001447785.1 Gekko japonicus | reverse complement strand
GGCAGGGGACCGGAGGGGGTGGGGGGAGTTCAGGGTTGCCAGATCCAGACTGGGAAACTCCTGGAAATCTGGGGCTGGAGCTTCAGGGGGACGAGGACCACAAGTGGGGCACAATGCTATAGACTCCACCTGCCAAAGCCTCCCTTTTCTCCGGGGGATCTGATCTCCGTAGCCTCGAGATGAGCTGCAATTCCAGGGGATCCCCAGGTCTGAACTGGAGGCTGGCGTATTCTCAACCTGCTGTTGGCAGCTCTGTGCGGGGTATCAAGATACAGAAAGGGTGACCTCAACGTCCTGCTCTTAACACACACTGATTTGTTGCATTTTAATCTTGAATCTCACTTGTCCCTAAAATCCCCTTACTTAGGGTTGCCAGCCTCCAGGTGGGCCCTGGGGATCTCCCACTTTTACAACTGATCTCCAGCTGACAGAGATCAGCTCCCCTGGAGAAAATGGCTGCTTTGGAGGGTGAACACTATGGCACTGTACCCTGCTGAGGCCCCTACCCTACCCAAACCCCGCCCTCTTCTGACTCCACCCCCAAAGTCTCCAGGTGTTTTCCAAGCCAGACCTGCCAATCCTGCCCTTACTCCTACCCCTACTGGCTTGTTTCCCACCACTCTGCTCAACTGTGTTTGAAGCTCTCTTCATACCTTCCTCAGATGGGAGAGTCTCTTTGTCTGGCTGAAGGCCATCTTCTCTTAGAGGGAGGCACCTTAAATGGGAGTAAAACTTCAAACTTGGCTGAGTAAAATGGTAGAATACGGACTTTAGAAAGCTGGCTGTTTTAAATCCCATTGACTTCAATGGAAGGGGATTTAATATATGTTTACCCAGGGTCCCAGCCCTGCAATGACAAATGCCATAAGATTTGGGGGTTCATGCCTGGGGAGGGTGGAGTTTCAGGAGCAAATGTCATCACTTCCAGGTGACAGTCTAGGGATTTCCCATAATCTCTATGGTCTTTACCATAGAGATGAGAGAAAATTCCTAGAATGTCACCACCAATGCCATTTTTTTTCTTCCACTCCTGAAATTATTGAGCGTAGGGGGATTGAGGGCAGGGTTAGGGAACTGCCCACTGCCTGCATGCAAATGCCCAGCTTTTGCTTAACCCCTCCGCTGAAATCAATCGGACTTGAAAGTGCCTTCTTTTGCCTGGATCTTGCTCCTGGTTTTCATGACTTAAAAGGTGTTAAAATACCAGCTTAACTGGAAGAGGAGACATCCATTAGGTCCAGGACCTAATGGAGCACACCAATCAATAAATCCTTTCTTCTGCCCGGTCGAACTTCTGAGGATTTATGAATCAAGTCATGCTCGATTCTAGATGTTTTAAATAAATATCACCAAACTGCTTTGAGACTGGCAACTGAGGAATGAGCCCCAGTGCCACAAACACATTCATTTTACTGCTGCAGACAATAACATGTTTATGGGATAAGAGCCTCCCTGTAGAATAGCTTTGCAATAACAGAGAACCCATCAAGTCTACTACAGAAATATAAGTGAAATGCACGGTCGATGGGACAAGCACAGGGCTGCCAGCTTTAGGATGAGAAAGACCTGGAGATTTTGGGGGTGGAGCTTGAAGAGTGTGGGGTTTGGGGAGGGGAGGGACCTCAGTAGGGTACAATGCCATAGGTCCATTCCACACTAGACCTTAAATCCTGGTTCAACCCTGTCCCTGAACTTACTTTTTTACATTCTACACTACACTCGAGTTCACCCCTGTAATTATCTTGGGGTATTTTTTTGTTTCCACATTACATTGAGGTCACCCTGGTTTTGCCCCACACTTGTCCTGGGAAAAGAAGAAGAAGAAGAAGAAGAAGAAGAAGAAGAAGAAGAAGAAGAAGAAGAAAAAGAAGAAGAAGAAGAAGAAGAAGAAGGAAGAAGAACTTCACTACCCAAAGGTGTCTCAGAGCGGCTTACAAACTCCTTTCCCTTCTCCACCCAACAACAGGCACCCTGTGAGGCACGTGGGGCTGAGAGAGCTCTTGACAGAAACTCCACTTTTTCAAGAACAGCTCTTATCAGAACTACGGCTTGCCCAAGGTCATCCAGCAGGTGCAAGCGGAGGAGTGGGGAATCAAACCCGGGCCTCCCAGATTAGAGTCCGCACACTTAACCAGTGCACCAAACTGCTGTTACAACAAGGGATAAATGCAAGCTATTGTGTCGCGAGTTGAACTCTGATAAAACCAGGGATGAGATCCAAGTGCGGAAGGGACCATAGAGTCCACCCCCCAAAGCAACCATTTCCCCCTCAGGGAACTGATCTCTATTACCTGGAGGTCAGTTGTATCAGCGGGAAGTCTCCAGGCCCCACCTGGAGTCTGCCAACCCTGACAAGCAACTGAATAATTGCAGGATGACTCAGGAGGCAAGCCTAGTGGTTTGAGCGGGACTTACTTCCGGGTTCGTATGCACCACAGGATTGCAGCCCAGAACCACTGATTGCTGTTCATTGAAGCTCTTTATGTCACACCGCCTCGTTGTTTTCAGGGCTCTTATTGTAGAAAAAGCCCAGCAGGAACTCATTAGCATAATAGGCCACACCCAACAGCAGGAACTCATTAGCATAATAGGCCACGTGCCCCAACAGCACAGTTCATTAGCATATTAGGCCACACCCCCATGTCTTCCCTTGACTTGCCCAGTTGCCCCACAGCTGCGGGATGCCCGGCAAGCTGGCCCTTAAATGCCTCCCCGATCCTTCCAGCCACCCCACCCCCGCCGGCGTGCTTCGGAGTCGCTGGGGGGGGTGTTGCTCTCCAGGCCTCCCCTCTGTAGCCACGAGCACAGATGTTTTAGCTGTAGTGGGTGTGGCCAGCTCTGAAGCCAGCCGGAACTCCGTTCCAGTGCGTTCCTGCCCAAAAATAGCCCTGGTTGTTTTCATAGCAATCCTCAACTGGAACCACTTCGGCTGTGAAACAGGGAGTGTGGACTCAATCAGTCTTCCTGTTCTGCAGCCCTAGGTGTGACACACAGCAAATTCCTGGCTGAGACACACATTTAGTCTGATTCTGTCTGGTATGGCAATTGATACATCTGCCACATTTACTCCTAAATGATCGGGAGTCAGGCATGAATACAAAGAGGGGTAGACTATTTGGGTGCTGATCTGGATAGCCCAGGCTGGCCTGGTCTCACTAGATCTCAGAAACTAAGGAGGATTGGCTCTGGATAGTATTTGGATGGGAGACCACCAAGGAAGCCCAATGTCATGACACAGAGGCAGGTAATGGCAAACCACCTCTGAATATCTCTTGCCTTGGAATCTCCACTGGGTCACTGAAAAGTACTGAGACTGACTGAAAAGTACGCAGACCGAGAGTGGTTTCAGCAAAGCGTACTTTATTCGATCAGGAACAAGACGGCTTTGGCCGGCTCGCAGGCCGGCTTATATTCCCCAAGAAACCGCTACCCAAAACACACCCCCCCCACGTCCCAATCGGTTATTTACAGTGGTCGAGAGTCCCATTGGCTTATTGGCTGGGAACCTAGCCCCCTGATTGGAGCGGGCTAGGATCCGCATAGTCCATTGTCTCTTGGAGCGGAGCTTGACGTTTGTCTCTGGACTTGTCAGGACTTGATACACTACACTGACGCAGTGATTTCAGCTCATACTTTTATTTTAAGTGAAGAACAAGACAAACTCTACCGGCTCGCAGGCTGGCTTATAGTCCTGGTAAACCCCACACCCAAAACACACCCCACACCAGTGATAGGTTATTTACATTGGTCAGGCGTTCCATAGGTCCTCGCTAGGATCCTAGCCCTCTGATATGTGCGGGCTAGGATCCGCTCAGGCCATTGTTCCCTGGGGCGAAGCTCGGCTGCTTCGCATGACTGCGTGGAGGCCCGGCCTCACACATGGTCGAACTTCAATATGTAACAGTCACCATAAATCAGCCGTGACTTGATGGCAAGAAGAAGAAGAAGAAGAAGAAGAAGAAGAAGAAGAAGAAGAAGAAGAAGAAGAAGAAGAAGAAGAGACTATTAATGGTGGCACAATCTTTAAGGTCCAATATGGTTAGGGAGCTGGAGCACTTTCCCTGCGGGATCTTGTACAGTTCTGCAGGGCCTGTAAAACAGAGCTCTTCCGCCAGGCTTTTGAATAGGAGCCGCCGCCACCATTACTCCACCAACGCCTTTTCATCACCGCACTCTACTACCGCAGGTGCGGGTATCACCGAGGGTGCGGGATGTCCCTAGTGGACGACAGGTGTGTGGGGACACATATTGTTGTTGTTGTTTAGCTAAAACATCTTCAGAATACCATCTTGGTTTTATGATTCGGAGTGAGTATCGGAGCACTGAAAACTTATTCTTACTAATTTTGATTCACTGTAATACTAGTATTATTGTATTTTATACTGTTTTTATTGTTACAGTTTGGCATTTTGCCCTTGTTAGCCGCCCCGAGTCTTCGGGGAGGGCGGGATACAAATCCAAAGAATAAATAAATAAATAAAAGAGGAAAGGCTGAGGAATCGGGGATTTTTCAATTTAGAAAACAGACGACAAAGGGGGGGACATGACAGGTTTAGGAAATTATGCATGGGATGGAGAGAGTGGACAAAGGAAGCCACAGGAAGGGGTGGCGGCTACAAGCATGGATGGCTTCGAAAGGGAATTAGATAAGCATATGGAGCAGAGGTCCATCAGTGGCTATTAGCCACAAGGTATAGATAGGGGCTCTGGGGCAAGTGATGCTCTGTCATCTTGGTGCTTGGGGGGGGGGGTCAACAGTGGGAGGGCTTCTACTGTCCTGGCCCCACTGGTGGACCTCCTGATGGCACCTGGTATTTCTGGCCACTGTGTGATACAGAGTGTTGGGCTGGATGGGCCTTTGGCCTGATCCAACATTGGCTTCTCTTATGTTCTTATGTTCTTAGGAAATACTTTTTCTCTACCTCTCCTGAAATACTAGAATGCCAGGGCATCCCGTGAAGATGATGGGCAGTAGGTTCAGGGCAGACCAAAGGAAATTCTACTTTGCACAGGGAGTGATTAAAAGGTGGGCTTCACTGCCAGAGGATATAGTGATGGCCACAGGCATAGACAGCTTTAAAGGGAGATTAGATAGATTCGTGGAGGATGAGTCTATCAATGGTTACTAGACATGGTGACTGAGGGGAATTTTCACATTCAAAGGCACTGGTCCTCTGAATCTCAGAGCCAGGAGGCCTCTATACCCTGTTTATACCTTGGCCTCTATGCCTTGGCCTCTATGCCCTGGTGTTGGCTGTCCAGAGGAACTGGTTGGCCACTGTGTGAGACAGGATGCTGGACCAGATGTCTCACTGGTCTGATCCAGCAGGGCTCTTCTTTTGTTCTTACATCCTCCTCATCAGAGTCCTTCTCTGTATGCTCCTGAATTCTCAGAGCAGGGGGTCGAAAGTCTGGATCTCTTCTGTAAAAGCATCTCATTGTGGAAGACGCAGCTCAGGCACGTTTTCCAGGCGCCCATTCTGTTGAATTTTAGACCCTGAGTTTAAAAAAAACAAAAGCATATTTGCCTGAGCTTTAAACGGATTTGAGCAACTGTGCACCGATGTTTTGACTTTGCTGTGTTCATCCCGCTACCGATGCTCGCTTTGGCCAGATTGATGGAGAGCAGGCCGATCGATAGCTAGTGGAAGTCGTTTTACTTCACCACGGTGGCTAAACCGATGAACTGCCATAGTCAAAGGCAATCTCTTTGGGCAGACCTATTCAGGCCTGTGGGCAAGATGGGAGCCTTTAAATAAGTCAGGGGGCACCCTTGCACAGACACCCTCCCCCCGAAGGGAGCACCAAAAATAAAATTAAAAAATGGA
>NW_015174979.1:73167-95248 GCF_001447785.1 Gekko japonicus | reverse complement strand
CGTGCGCTGCCTCCATTGTGGATTGTCTATGCATGCACATAGGCATCACAGCACATTCTTGTTGAAGGAGGCATGCAGTGGGGTTTTTAAAAGAAAACGTTCTGCATATGTGCTATTTAAGATCTCCTCTTGATCTGATATTTCTCCATCATTACCCACTTAACACTGGTATGGCCACACAAGGTTAAAAACAAAATCTTTTTATTGCAACAAGATTAACTGCTCTTCTCGCCACACGGGTTAACACAGGAAGAAAAACATGATACACAAGAAAGTTTCATGTCCACAAGGCTACTGTTGTGCAGATTCTCAGAAGCTTGGATACAGTCCTTATCCAGCTGGTCAAACAAAATATTGTTTTTTAAAAGAACATACTTCAGTGAAAAGGCCTTCTCAAATGCTGTTCTCGGACTTCTTTAACTACCCATTCACAAATGTAGCAAAATAATTTCAGAAACAGACTAGAATGGCCCCAGGGGGAACCCCACCCCCAAAGCACGCAACGTGCACGTCACCTGGAAGTGATGCGACCACGCCGGGCACGGGGCCACGGTCATCCAAGGGAAAACCATAGAGTTTTCCCTCGGATGGTCGTAGCCCTGCCCCCAGTATGCCCAGCATGGTTGCATCACTTCCGGGTGACGTGGTTGTGACGTACACATGCAAAGCGCATGCACGCGCACTCCCAGAGCAGTGCTGGACTCCCCCACTCCAGCGCCGCTTCGCACTTGGCAACCCTAGCCTTCTCAATTGCTGTTCTCAGACTTCTATAAATCCAATCTCCTCCTCTGCCTCTTCTTCTCCAATGCTCTGTCATACAGTGGCCAAAAATACCAAGTTCCCTCAGGATGGGGCCAGGACACTAGAAGCCCTCCCACTGTTGCCCCCCCAAGCACCAAGAATACAGTGCATCCCTTGCCCCAGACCGAGAGTGCCTATCTATACTTTGTGGCTAATAGCCACTGATGGATCTCTGCTCCATTTGTTTATCCAATTCCCTCTTGAAGCCGTCCATGCTTGTAGCCACCGCCACCTCCTGTGGCAGTGAATTCCATGTTCAGTTCTTCACTATCTTCTGCCAGTATTTTAGCTCCTACTTATGTCATATCCACATTGTGTTATCTTTCACAACTGGACTTTCCCACGGGGGCAAGACAATACACAACACAAATTCAGCGGCTTGGAGCAGCCACTGCCTACCCAAAGGCTATTAGTCACAACCCTGTGGTCTGACCTCAAATTCCAAAGAGTGTGTTATTTTTGACTCACTGGGAAAAAGATTTCCCGTACTCCTTACCTCAGGTGTGCCCTGGGCTGAGAAGGCACTGTAGGGTGGAACAACGTCTTCAATGTCTTCATACCCTGGAGGAGGAGGCTCAGATAATGATGTATTGAAAATCTAGTTAGCAAAGAGGGAGGGAAAGGAGACAACATATTAAAAGAGGAATCAGATTTGGACTCATCTCCTGCCTTGCCATGGACAGCAACTGAGGAAATAACATGAACTGAAGAGCTGATCCCACACTCACCCATTGTCCACCCACCACACATTTCTGCAGCTCAGTTGTGCACCGGGACATCCAGACATGGGTCTCCAATGATGTGTATAATCTGGCCTTGAGAGGAACAAATAGGGTTGCCAGGTTGATTCCTGGCTTCTAGTCCAAAGTCTCTCTGCACTTTAACATTACATGGGATGAGAAGTCCTCAAGTAGCTTTCTTGTACATGAAGATTAGCCCTTTGGAGTTTTCAGGGCTTGCCAAGAAGAGTAGGTTTTTATATCCCACTGTTCTCTACCTTAAGGAACCTCAAAGTGGCTTGCCATCACCTTTCCCTTCCTCTCCCCACAACAGGTACCTTGTGAAGTAGGCGGGGCTGAGAGAGTTCTGAGAGAACTGTGACTGGCCCAAGGTCACCCAGCAGGCCTCACATGTCTCAAAGCGGCTTGCAATCGCCTTCCTTTCCCCACAACAGGCACCTTGTGAGGTACATGGGGCTGAGAGAGTTCTGAGAAAACCATGACTGGCCCAAGGTCACCCAGCTGGCTGCATATGGAGGAAGAGTGGGGAATCAAACCCGGTTCTTCAGATTACAGTCCGCCACTCTTAACCACGACACCAAGCTGCTGTACTATTTTAGCTACTTCAGATTCTACTGGGAACACTGAAGGCCAGCATGGTGCAATGGTTAGACTGTCTGGCTAGGATCTCGTTTTAGGTGGGTAGCCCTGCTGACCCCCAGTAGAAGCACAAGGTTCAAGTCCCGTAGCATCTAAAAGAACAAGATTTCCAACAGAGTAAATCTGATGAAGGACGGCTGAACTCTTTTTATAGTTATTATTATTGGTTTTTCTTAATTACACAATACATACAAATCCACATTTCAAATACAATTCGAGTCTATTGAGTTATCTTCTCCTCTATCCATTTATATACTCCCGACCATTTCTTCAAGTAAACATTATCATCTTTATCTTTCAATAACATATTTAATTTGTCCATTTCTGCTAAATTCATAATTTTATTGATTATTTCCCCCTCACCAGGAGTTTTCTCGGATTTCAACTTTTTTGCAAAAAGAATTCTAGCAGATGTAATTATTAAAATTATCAAGCATTTATCAACATATCTTATATCCTCTGGTAATATGTTAAGTAGGTAACATTCTGGTTCTAATTTTAATTTTTATGTCCGTAATGTCCAATATTATTCTCTGTATTTTCCGCCAGTATTTTTGAGTCTTAATACAACACCACCACATATGGTAAAAAGTACCAACCTTAATTTTACATTTCCAACATTTATTGTCATTTTTATGACAACATTTCACTATTTTTTTCAGGTGACCAGTGCCACCTGTGAAACATCTTAAAATTGTTTACCTTATGAGTAATAGCTTTCATCATTTTTGATGTTTCCCAAATCTTATCCTATGTATCGATTTCTATATTATGACCTATATCCCTTATCCACAAAATCATCACTGATTTCATTGATTCTTCCAAAGGGATGCCTGAACTCTTGAAAGCATCGAAATCTTGCTGGACTTCAAGGTGCTACTGGACTCAGATCATGCTCAGACTAGGATCTGTGAGACCCAGGTGCAAATCCCAACTCTGCCACAGAAGCTTGATGGGTAGCCTTGGGCCAGTCACCCACTCTCCGCCTGACTGACCTCTCAAGGTTGTTGTGAGGACAAAATGGAGGGGAGGAGAACAACCTAAGTCGCTTTGGGTTCCCGTGGGGGGGGGAAGGCAGCATCTAAATCAGATAAATAAATAAGCTACCAATTTACATTGTTAATTTATGAAATTATTGTACCTCTCTCCTCTGAGAAATTCTGCCTAAGTCTATTGAAACGCTCTTTGCTTCCCCAGAATCCTTACAGCTGTTTCAACTCGTTGCTTCAGTTAATAGTAGAGATAAATTCCTGGTGCCTGACTGTGTGTCTGTCCCATAAAGAGGGCAGTTTGAAGCAGACCACAGCCAACAACAACAAGAAGAAGAGATTGGATTTATACCCCACCCTTCACTACCCAAAGGAGTCTCAGAGCAGCTTACAAACTCTTTTCCCTTCCCCTCCCCACAATAGACACCCTGTGAGGCAGGTGGGGCTGAGAGAACTCTTGACAGAAACTGGTCTTTTTCAAGAACAGCTCTTATCAGAGCTACGGCTTGCCCAAGGTCATCCAGCCAGGTGCAAGTGGAGGAGTGGGGAATCAAAGCCGTCTCTCCCAGATTAGAGACCGCACACTTAACCACTATACCAAACTGGCTCTCTAGAGAGAGACTCTGGGGGTTTTTTATAGCTGGCACATGAAAAGCCACGGTACAGATTCCCTGCACTTCTGAGAGCCTGTCTGGGTTGGAAAATACCCGGAGAATTTGGGGGTGGATCTGGGAGAGGGCAGGGTTTGGGGAGGGGAGCGGCCTCAGCATGGCACAATGCCATAGATATAGATCAGAACATACAAATCCATACAAGGTAAAATTGGATCTACGGTGCAGAAAAACAGCATAAAAGCAGAAAAACCTAGTGGTTACTTATCAGAACATATAGCCATAGCACTAGGAAGAAACCTTGCTACTATTTCAGTTATTTCTATATCTTGATTATCAAGCAAAAACAGAACCTTATAATGGTCAGGAATCTCTGGAAATTGAGCTAACATTATCATCATCATCATCATCATCATCATCATCATCATCATCATCATCATCATCATCATCATCATTATTATTATTATTATTATTATTATTTATTTATTTATTTTTTAAAGCCTCAGGCTCAGAAAGCAAAGATAGAGATTCTAAGGGTCCCCCCTTCAAAGCGGCCATTTTCTCCAGGGGACCTGACCTCTGTCAGCTGGAGATCAGTTGTAAAAGTGGGAGATCCCCAGGCCCCACCTGGGGGCTGGCAACCCTACCACTGCTCTGAGGTGGATAGAAACGACTCTTACAGAAAGCTCCTTACCTCTCCAGCAATCTTTCGTCCAAAAGGAGGCCCAGTCTTGTGGTCCTGGCTATGGAAATCTTCACTGCTTGTGGAATCGGGGAACACGTATCTATGGGAGCTAACAGCATGAAGGCCCCCCAGGCAGAAAACAGTGGCTGTCCATGAGCTGATCTGCTCTGATAACTCGTAGGGAAATGCACACAGTGTCCCGGGGCTCTCGGCTTAGGCCCTGACATGGATAGCCCAGGATCGCCCGGTCTCATCAGACCTCGGAAGCTAAGTGCGTTGGCCCTGGCAAGTATTTGGATGGGAGACCCCCCAAGGAATTGTGTGTGACGTGGAGGCAGGCCATGGCAAACCACCTCTGAATGTCTCTTGCCTTGAAAACCCCATGAGAGGTCGCCCTAAGTCAGCTGGGACATGCGGGCACTTTCCTCCACCACCATTGGCAGGAAGATTCTGATGTCACAGAGGGGACATCCTTCAGCCACTGATGGTCAAGAGAGGCCTGGGAGTTCTCAGACGCTGTTAGCAAATCTTTGCAAGTTCTGCGCACCCTCTCTATGCCCGGACCCCTATATGCCCGGCTCTTCAGTCAAAGTGCAAGTAGCCACCAGCTCAGGTATGATGCCTGAACTGTGCAGCCAGCCTCCTTCAGACCCTGCCAGTGTGGGCGCAGGGGTTGGGGATATGCTGCTTTAAAAAAACAAACCCAAAACAGGACTTTCTGGTATGCATGGCATCTCTCCCAGTTACAGGGAACTACTGACTTTTCCCCACCTACCCTTCGTTTTGCGTACACAGGATATCCACATGGGATAGACCGTCCCTGAGAATTTTTGCTATTTGCATTGAAAAACTTGACTTCCGTCAAAATTCTTCACGTGGCTTCGACTGAGAGGAAACTTAAAATTCAGTTCAAATTTCACCGCTGGCAGCGTTCACTGGCAGTCGAAGGAGACACAAAATCCCCTTGACAAATGTTGCTTCCCTCCAAAGTGCTTTTGATGTTCTGCCCAAACGGCTATCTCCACATTCAGCCCCAGTTTTGCTTTAGGTGAAACTTGATCGCCACGCCAACGGACTGCACCGCTCCCGGCCAAATCAATACCAACATCTTCTCACCGCAGTTCAAGAGGAGGCCCTGTGACCAGGGGATAAGGAGTCAAGAGCCAGGGACAAAGGTTGGGGCCAGGAGTCGGGAAGTGAAGAGGGAAAGCAGGGAAACACTGAAAAATGCCAGTTTTACAGGAGAGACATAAACTACAGCACTGAGTAACATTTCCCCCTTTGCATCCTCTGGAAACCTACTTTTACCTCATACATCCTGTGCTTCATTTTAAGATTCTACAAACAACAGACTAAATGTTTTTCATTGTACCCCGAGCCATCTTATTTTTCTTTCCTCATTTTTTAGCATTGAGCATGTGACCTGATGAAGAAAATGCAGAGAACTCGAAAACCCACTTATTATTTTATTCAAATCCAGTGGCACCTTTAAGACCGACAAAGAATCCCCAAGGGCAGCCCTGCATAGAGTTAGGGTTCCCAAGTCGAAAATACTCACCAGTGGGGGAGCCTTGGTTGGCTCCAGGAGCTGTTTTACGGATGTGTGCGCGAGCGCCGCCAGCACGTCACAAGAAGTGACGTGCAACGTCGACCACATGGAGGGTGTGGCCATGATCGTGGGAGGGAAAACCATAGAGTGGCCATAGAGTTTCCCCTCCCCGATCCGGGCCACGCCCCCAACATGGTTGACGTGCACGTCACTTCCTGTGACACTGCGCTTTGGGGGGGGCGGAGTTCCCCCCAGGGCCCAATTCCATGGCGGCGGAAATCGGGCCTCCAAAGCGGGGTTCACCCGCCCCTCGCCCCCACTTGGCAGCCCTACATAGAGTGCATTGCAGTAGTCTGGTCTGGAAGTGATCATTGCATGGATCCCTCTGGCAAGATCAGGCTGGACCAAATAGGGGGCCAGTTGGCAGGCTTGCATTGAAAGAATACTGACCATCAAGAGCAAAAAAAATTGCAGTCCCACCAAAGACCTGGCTTTCCTGAGCCACATGACATCCATCTTTAATGGATTCAACCTCAACCAACCAATCACTGCATCCAGACTATTTCTCAAGACCGAGAGGCTGCATCTGATTGCTTGATGTTAGTTTGGTATAGTGGTTAGGAGTGCGGATTCTAATCTGGGAGAACCGCATTTGATTCCCCACTCCTCCACATGCAGCTGCTGGTATGACCTTGGGTCAGTCATAAGTTCTTTCAGAGCTGTTCTCTCAAGGGCAGTTCACAAGAGAGCTCTCTCAGCCCCACCTACCCCACAGGGTGTCTGTTGTGGGGAGGGGAAGGGAAGGGAAAGGGATTGTAAGCCACTCTGAGATTCCTTCAGGATAAATCCAATCTCTTCTTCTTCTCCAGCAAGAGAAAGAGCAGAGTGTCATCAGCATATTGATGGCACCCAGCACCAGATCTCCCTGATGAGTTCCACTACAGGTCCCCGAAAGCTACCCTCTGAGTGTTTCCCTAGAGCAATGAGGAAAACCAACTCAAGGCAGTACCATGTACCCCCAAGCAAGGCCATGCGGTTGACCAGGACCGAATGGTCCTCTCAATCAAATGCTGCTGACAGATCTAACACAATCAGCAGTGCTGAACCACCTCAATCTAATTGTCAGTGGAGGTTGTCCACCAGAGCGACAAGCGCAGTCTCAGTCCCAAAACCAGGGCTGAATCCAGACCGGAAAGGGTCAGATGTGGAGGTCTCATCCAGGAAAACCTGAAGCTGTTCAGCCACTGTTCTCTCAATTGCCTTTCCCAGGAACGGTAGATTTGACACCGGGTGGCAATTGGCTGGGTCCTTTTCGTCTAGAGATGGCTTCTTAAGAAGGGACCTAACAATGGCCTCCTTCAAGGGCCTCGGGAAGCAACCCTGAGAGAGAGAGAGACTAACAATCTCCTCTTGGCTGGCTCTCACTAGCCAAGAGGGGCAAGAATCCACGGAGCAGGTTGTCGGCTTCACAGCCAGGGGTCATTTCCTGCAGGAGCGCACAGGAGCGGAGCTCTGGCAGTAAGGAGCCCAGGGGGTGGGCACATGCAACAATCCCCACCCCCTGCTCCCAGAAGCCCTCAGTCAGAGCAAGAAGCAGCCAGGTAAGCTGCAGAGCCCCCCCTCTTGGCCCCCCGGCCCAAAACAGTCCAGTGGCACCTTTAAGACCAAGTTTTATTCAGGTACAAGCTCTCCCTCCTCTGCCAGGACAGATCTGCAGCCCCCCCACCAGTAGCTAGCAATCGAAAACAGTCCAGTGGTGCCTGAGCGGTGGGTGTTGTCTTCTGACACACTTCCGGTGATGTCAGGGGGCGTGGCATATGCAAATAAGTTATGCTAATGAGTTATGCTAATGAGCTCTTGCACTTCTTTTTCAACAAAATGACCCCTGTTCACAGCCATCAGATCTTGCAAGGAGTGAAAGAGGAAGTGGCCCCAAACAAGACCAGATGGAGCCAATGGTGCTCCTGGGAGACGACTCGTCTTCAAACTGGCAGAGGGGTCGAGGTGGAGTTGTAAGAGTCTATCCTCAAAAAAAAAGTTTGCAAAAACGGCACAGCTAAACGCCAAATCATTGTACATTTTGGACTCGAGGGAAGTCAGAGTCCCAGCTACCCTAAATAATTGGACTGGTCACACACCAGCAGTTACCAGAGGTTGCCATGACTTCTTAGGTGAACACTCACACACATATCAACACACAAGCCCCAGCCTGTTGGAACATGTTCCCTATTGAAACCGGGGCCCTACGGGATCTTCTTCTATTCCACAGGGCTGAGGCAACGGGCGTCCTTCTATGGTCTCCCTGAGGTTGCTGCCACCTGCCTATTTACTGACCACTGGCAATTGGCCTTTAACACACTGCACCATCGGGCCAGAACTTTATAGCCAACTGACGCTGTTTCAAGCTGTACCCATTGTTTTCATTGTTATAACGTTTTATCGTGTTTTACACTGAAATTGTATTTATTATAATGATGTTACCTGCCCTGAGGCCATCCGCGGGACGGGCGGGATATAAATGCAAATAAAAAATCCAAAATACCAAAAAAAAAAGAGAGAACCGCCAACAAGACCTGGTAAATCCAACAGTGCACACTGGAATCCAACGGGATCCACAAGTCTCAGAATAGAATGAAGTCACCAGTCTTTTTCTTTAAGAACAGCTACTTTTCAGTAATGAAAAACATCCAGAGCGACTTCCCTTTTACAGTTGACAGCTGGCAACCTCTGGGAAACAGGTGGGAGAAGACTCACCAAAGTCTGGGGGGGGAGGGAACTCACCAGGACAGCATCCCATGATATCATCACATTTCTAGCTATGTAACCAGAAGTGATGTCACTGCATCAAAGGATGCTCTAGGATTCAGTAAAAGTGACATGACCACACCATGGGATGCTCTAGGATTCAGTAAATCCTGGAGCATCCCATGGTGTGGTCATGTCACTTTTGGTTACATGGCCAGAAATGACATCATGAGGTCACAGGATATCATGATGTCAGAAATGACACCAGAAATGACACTATGATGTCATGGGACACCATTCCAGCTCCCATACTTTTCTTCTGCCACTCAGCCAGAGGTCGATTCGCAGTTCCCCCGGGTGAGGGGCGGGGCACACGACAAAGCCCCGCCCCTGCTTCCGGCCGCCCCGCTTCCAGCCCTCATTTAGCCAGGAGGAGGCAGGAGAAGAGGGAGGGTAAGCTGCTTCCTCCCTGCCTCTCCCCACCCCTGCCTGCCTGGGGCCAGGGAGGGCCTTGGTGGGGCTTCCTCGCACTCCCGCCGGCCTTGCAGGTCCACCGCCGGGCCCCTGATGTCAGGGGGTGTGGCATATGCTAATGAGTTATGCTAATGAGTCCCCCTAGCTCTTTTTCTACGAAATGACCCCTGCACTCAGCAGAATGAGAGAGGGCAATGGGGCTAGGAGTTTCCCCACACGCACGGGATAAACGGCAACCATATTCTCCCGCCCCCATAGTTACCTATTTTTGCCCTGTCCTAGAAATGGAACATGGACAAGTAGGAACACCAGAAATGAAGTTATCAGCTAAGCGGCACTAAGACAAATCCTATGAAATCCATTGCTATATTTTTAAAAGCCTAGAGCAATTTTTTTTTTTTGCAACCTTTTCCTGGGTTTTCTAGAGGTTGCACAAGCTACAGTAGCTCACAAACTCTCTATAGAAAGATTTCTCAAGGTTATGCCTATGAGGCTTGAACTTTATAAATAACAGGGCTTGTATTGTTTTGCTTCTTACTATAAAAGGGTGTACCATAAAGGTATAAGAAGGAAGCCAGGAGACTGATTTAATGAAAGATCTTAGCTAGCAAAAGGGGAATGAAAGAACTCTGAGACACCAGGGGACAGACACTGTGCAGGCTTTGAATGAGTGGGACCACACATCAGCTCCATGTCAAAAGGCGGCAGCATCCTATAAATATATATTTAAAAGGGCTTAAGAACATTGTAACAATTGACAGCCTGCTTTGTAAAGCCTGAGGATAATGTCTGAAGTTAAGTTAATATGACTTTGAGTTCAAGATCCGTTCTTATAGCGCGAAATCGATGTTTGCAAAGAAAAGGTCAAGGACAGTGGCCGCTTTCACATTTGTTGAATAATGCCGTTTCGATCCACTTCAGCGGCCATTTGCAAGTGGATTTTGCCATTTCACACAGTAAAATCCAGTTGCAAAGTGCACTGAAACTGGATTGAAAGTGTGCTATTTAGTGTGTGTGAAAGCCCCAGCTCTCTTTGAACATCTCTCCTTTTCACAAAGGCGCACTTCATCAGCATCACCACATCTCCTGTCCCATCCAAAGGGCTATTATGCCAGCTGGCTGTGGTGGAAAGTACTGTCAGACACAGTTGACTTATGGCCAGCCTGTAGAGTTTTCAAGACAAGAGACATTCAGAGGTGGTTTGCCATTGCCTGCCTCTGCGTCATGACTTTGGTATTCCTTGGAGGTCTCCTATCCAAATACTAGCCAGGGTCAACCCTGCTTAGCTTCCAGAAGAAGAAGAAGAAGAAGAAGAAGAAGAAGAGATTGGATTTATACCCCGCCCTTCACAACCCGAAGGAATCTCAGAGCGGCTTACATACTCCTTTCCCTTCCCCTCCCCACAACAGGCACACTGTGAGGTGGGTGGGGCTGGGAGAGCTCTTGACAGAAACTGCTCTTTTTCAAGAACAGCTCTTATCAGAACTACGGCTTGCCCAAGGTCATGCAGCCAGGTGCAAGTGGAGGAATGGGGAATCAAACCCGGTTCTCCCAGATTAGAGTCCTCGCACTTAACCACGACACCAAACTGACTCCCTGATGTGATAAGATTGGGCAAGCCTGGTCTATTCAGGTCAGGGATACTAATATCATGCCAGCCAGCTGGCACTTTATCTGTATTCCACCAACTGTTGCAACTAGAGATGTAAAAGAATTTTGCATATTTGATGGTTCAGTTTGTAATTTGGTGTTTGAAGTGGATTCCTTTAAACTGAGAGATGAAATTGCAGTTGCTAAACATGTCCTATTAACAGAAGAACTTTGGCAAAACAAATTAGCATCCATATTGATGCCTATAATTCAGTCTGGGAATCCCCCCCCCCAAAAAAAAAACACACACACAAAAACAGCTTGCCCTTCTGCTAGCTGAATAGTCTCTGTTTATGCTGGAGATTCAGAATGATCTGTTGATGTCTCCTGGGCTGTAAATAGGGGTGTGCATTCAGCATAAGCCGAACCAAATAAATACCCCAAAATAATTTAAAAAATGGTATTTGGGGGTATTTATTCAGACAAATCAGATTATCTAATTTATAGAAGATTTCTACCCAGGTTTCCCCCATAACAACCTTTACAGGTTAGCCTTGGTTTCTGCCGGCCTTTAAGAACACAGCCTTCCCTATTTGGAGGGATAACAATTTAACCAGATTTTGTGACATATTAAAGAAAGAACATATTAAAAATAAAACTGAATTGGAAAATCTAGCTGAACACCAATTACCATGGTTTTGAGTTTTTTCAGCTAAAACATCTTTGTGATCTGCCTATAATTAAACAATCCATAACGAGGACCCCCACAGACTATGAAAAACTACTTTTGGATAACAACCATTCCCAAAAAGGATTAATATCCAGGATCTATAAAATATTGCTTCATAACTCGTCTGCGAAATGTCCTACATACACAAAAGCCTGGTGAACAGATTGCAAAACCGAATTTACAGAAGTTCAATCGGAACACATTTGGCACTCCCCTATGTTTATCTCAAATTTGTTGAATTTTCTTTTTCAGTCATTTAAATTAGTGGCAGTGATGTTCTGTACTCTTGGTGCTTGTGGGGCAACAGTGTGAGGGCTTCCAGAGTTTTGGCCTTGTTGGTGAACCTCCTGGTGGCACCTGGGTTTTGGCCACTGTGTGGCAGAGTGTTGGACTAGGTGGACCCTTGGCCTGATCCAACATGGCTTCTCTTATGTTCTTATCCTTTTAGAAGTCTTTAAGCATAGGGCAAGTGTGCAAATAAAAATAGCTACCCCCCTAGCCTGCATTTCTACTGTCTGGCCATTCCTTTGTTACATTCTGCATGATATTTACACAATTGTTGTAAATGAGGAGAGCACAGCTCCATGCCCCTGTTGTCTTTCCCACCACTGGAATATAGACAGCTCACTCCTTAGGTGAGGAACCTCTATCTTTTGCTTATGGAACTCAGTAAAGCATCATGTACTTGAAAGGTGCTAAAAAGTACAAATACATAAATGAATAAAATTCTGTGTCTACTAACTGTAGGGAGGCTCAATGATCTATGTAAGACACTGAAGTCCATTTCCCTGCCACCAGAGATCCTACCATCATCTTGACTCTGGAAATTTCACAAGATGGACACCACACATTTTAAAAGCCACCTTCACAATCCTAAGGTTTAGAAAGTAGGGACAAATAAAGCTGAGGTATGGAGGTATGCAGCACTCTGGCCTCTTGACGAACACAAGGCCCTTGCCTTGAAAACAATATTAAAGAGTGGTCAATAAGAGTATACACCAGCTTGGTGTAGTGGTTAAGTGCATGGACTCTAATCTGGGAGAACCGGGTTTGATTCCCCACTCCTCCACTTGCACCTGGCTGGATGACCTTGGGTCAGTCACAAGCTCTGGCACAGCTGTCCTTGAAAAAGAGCAGTTTCTGTCAAGAGTTCTCTCAGCCCCACCCACCTCACAGGGTGTCTGTTGTGGGGAGGGGAATGGAAAGGAGTTTGTAAGCCGCCCTGAGACTCCAAGTGAAGGGCGGGGTATAAATCCAATCTCCTCCTCCTCCTCCTCCTCCTCCTCCTCCTCCTCCTCAAATGTGAACTTGTAGATCTCCTGACAAAGATATGTAATCTTTCCTTAAAATCTGCCTCCATTCCTGAGGATTGGAAGGTAGCTAATGTCACTCCCATCTTTAAAAAGGGTTCCAGAGGAGATCCGGGAAATTACAGGCCAGTCAGTCTGACGTCGATACCGGGTAAATTGGTGGAAACCATTATTAAGGAAAGAATTAGTAGGCACATAGATGAACAAAACCTATTGAGGCAGACTCAGCACGGTTTCTGTAAGGGAAGATCTTGTCTCACTAACCTGTTAGTGTTCTTTGAGGGGGTGAACAAACATGTGGACAAGGGGGATCCAATAGATATTATTTACCTTGACTTCCAGAAAGCTTTTGATAAAGTTCCTCATCAAAGGCTCCTAAGTAAGCTCAAAAATCATGGGATAGAAGGACAAGTTCTTTTATGGATCAAAAACTGGCTAGTTCATAGAAAACAGAGAGTGAGTGTAGGTGGGCAATTTTCTCAGTGGAGGGTGGTAAGCAGTGGGGTACCGCAGGGATCAGTACTTGGTCCACTGCTTTTTAACTTGTTCATTAATGATTTGGAGATGGGAGTAAGCAGTGAAGTGGCTAAATTTGCGGATGATACAAAGTTGTTCAGGGTGGTGAAAACCAGTGAGGATTGTGAGGCACTCCAAGGGGATCTGTCAAGGATGGGCGAGTGGGTGTCAACATGGCAAATGGGGTTCAATGTGGCCAAGTGCAAGGTGATGCACATTGGAGCTAAAAATCCTAAATATAAATACACATTGATGGGGTCTGAACTGGCAGAGACTGATCAAGAGAGAGATCTTGGAGTTGTAGTGGATAACTCACTGAAAATGTCGAGACAGTGTGTGACTGCAATAAAGAAGGCCAATGCTATGCTGGGGATTATTAGGAAGGGTATTGAAAACAGATCAGCCAATATAATAATGCCCCTATATAAATCAATGGTGAGACCTCATTTGGAATACTGTGTGCAGTTCTGGTCACCACACCTTAAAAAGGATATTATAGCTTTGGAAAAAGTGCAGAAAAGGGCAACTCGAATGATAAAAGTGTTGGAACACTTTCCCTATGAGGAAAGGTTAAGGCGCTTAGGGCTCTTTAGCTTGGAGAAACGACGACTGAGGGGTTACATGATTGAGGTTTATAAGATTATGCATGGGAAAGAGCAGGAAGAGAAAGAGGTACTTTTCTCCCTTTCTCACAATACAAGAACCCGTGGGCACTCCATGAAATTGCTGAGCGGTCGGGTTAGAACGGATAAAAGGAAGTACTTCTTCACCCAAAGAGTGATTAACACATGGAATTCACTGCCACAGGAAGTGGTGGGTGCTACAAGCATGGACGGCTTCAAAAGGGAATTAGATAAGCATATGGAGCAGAGGTCCATCAGTGGCTATTAGCCACAAGGTATAGCTAGGGGCTCTGGGGCAAGTGATGCTCTGTCTTCTTGGTGCTTGGGGGGGGGGGGGGTCAACAGTGGGATGGCTTCTAATGTCCCGGCCCCAGTGGTGGACCTCCTGATGGCACTGGTATTTCTGGCCACTGTGTGATACAGAGTGTTGGACTGGATGGGCCTTTGGCCTGATCCAACATTGACATCTCTTATGTTCTTATGTTCTTATACAGTATATATGACTAGCTAGCCATCAAGCTTTATGTGGTAGGAAGGGAGAGAGTCTTTCCCCCACTTATAAAGTGCTCCCCAATTCCCTTGCTTCTCCTTTTCCACTCTTTACCTGACATAGATGGAACCAGGTCTCTTGATGAGGGGGGGGGGACTTACCAGGAGAAAGAGAAAGGCCCAGGCCTTGTTGCTGGCATTGCACAGGAAGTGACATCATCACACTGCAACGTCCCTGTGATGCACTCATATTTGGACAAAAATTCTATGGTGAAAATGGCTTCTACCATAGAGTTCTGTCCAAATACTAGACTGTCACCCAGACATTGCTGGCCTGATGATGTCACTTCCTGTGTGATGTCAGCAACAAGGCCTGGGTCTTTCTCTTTCTCCTCTGAAGTCCTCCTGGTAACAGCTGATCGCCAGCTGGGGGGGGAGGGCCTGCCAGCAGGAGAACCCCGCCTCCACCAGGTGGTCTGGCAACTGTTTCCCCCCAATGGGGAGGAATCCCTTCCTGCCTCCTGCCTCCTCTCATACCTGCCAGGCCCCTGTTTTTACATTCTCAAGAAGACAGCTGAATCTCCAGTTCCAACAAAAAGAAAGGAAGTCACACAGAGCATGAAGATGTATAATTTTAGTGGGAGAACTTGCCCATATATTTGTGCCATTCAGCTTTGACCCTAAACATGCTGTAAGTGTTAAGAAAATCATACGCCTCCCAGAATTGTTCACTCATTCTCCTCGCTGCACTCCTAATTAGACAGGGAGATTTGTGTTGACAAGGTTCTTTTTTTCTGTCATGAACAGTACCTTAAAACCAATAGATGGATTCAATGTTTTAGCTACAGTCAATTTAATCGTATTGTCTGGATTTAAGTTTCCATGTTTTTCCCCCTCCCAGTGATTAGAAGTTGTAAAAAACTGTCAAGAATGAAAACATCCATACTCTTTGATTATACTAAAAAAGGTGCCTCACCTCCATCAGGCACAGCAAAGATGTTTCCCTTTTATCTTTTATGCAAAACTGCTCTCATGTAATTGTATTCTCTTCAGCTAATGTGGAAGCAGATTTGATAGAAGTGACCAGATCACATAAAGTGCCACTTTGAAAAATTGTGCCACTGAAACTCAGCATATCACCATTATAAAAGCATGTTTAAAGGTAACCCAAGAACCATCAGCAACATGATGCAGCTAGATTACATTTTATCATAAAATATTGGGGTGCATCACACACAAGGTGACAAAATGTCACCAGGATCAGCTAGCATTTCACTCTGCCTTCCCTCAGTTGTTAAGTTACTAGTGGATGTCCCCTAAGGAGTTCTTACCTAAAGATGGGGGAAGAAGTGACCAAATCCTCTCTCCCTGAAAAAAAAGGATATGTGGCCCCGGTCACACAGAGCATTAGCCACGCTAGAGAAACGGAAGATAGATGGATTTTCCGGGCGTGATCTCACCACCACATCTGGGAAGCATAGAGCTCCCGTGGCTCACCCGAGGCTTCCCGCCAAAGATGCGCAGTAAAAAAACTAGTACCTCGGAGATACTAGTTTCTGGAAACCACGGGGCAAGGGTGGGTGTCTGATTGCGTTTCCGGTGGCATCCGGCACCCGCCCATGCCCCATTGCGAAAAGGTGGGTTTTTTCGAAGTCTGCAGGGATGCGCACAGGCACCCAACGGGGCATGTGCATACTTCAGGTTAAAAAAACAACACAACCCCGTTTGCCGTGCCGCACCACTTCTTTGGCATGTCGTGTGATCGGCACCTCCCCCCTAACTACGGGACCTCAATGGGACCGTGAGGGAATGCCTGATCGTGCAGTCGCGCATTATATCACTGCGGGGCAAACAGCCACGCCTCCCCCCGCGATATCCGGCCTGTGTGACCGGGGCCTGTGTTTGTAATTGTATATACCTTCTCTTTTGCTTTCTCCTGAATGCAGATATTTATTTATTTATTTCTTCGATCTGTATCCTGCTCTCCCCACTATCATGGGGCTCAGAGCAGGTCACAACATGTAATAAACAAAAATATAATATAATTAAAGCATTCTGTTTTAAAACAAATCCAAACTTGTACAGTTTATCAGATGGCACATAATAAAACCATGACACTGTCCTGGGGAAGAAAAAGGAGGAGTAGGAGGCAGGAGAATCTGTATAGGTGGGGATTCTTATGGATTTGCCCATATGCTTGGTGCTACATTTCCATTTTACAGGTCCCATGGAACCGTCCCATGTCCCGCAGGGCCCAGATCTCACTTGCAAATCCATTCCATCAAGCTGAAGCTACAAAAGAAAAGGTTCTGGCTCTAGTTGAAGCCAGGTGAATACTCCTTGGTCCTGGGATCATCAGTGTGTTGTTGTTCAGAGAGCGTCATGCTGTTTGGGGGGTATGCCAGGAGAGGTGGTCCTGAAGATATGTTTGTCCCAGACCATGAAGGGATTTAAAGGCTAAAAACCAAAACCTTGAACCTGATCCAGTATTCAATCTGGCACCAGTACAGCTGGCAGAACACCGGTTGGATATGAGCTCTAATAGGGGTTCCTGTAAGAATCTGCACCACCACATTCTGGACTAATTGAAGTTTCTGGGTAAGCCTCAAAGGTAGCCCCTTGTCCCACTTCCCTCCCTCAGAGGCAAGATTTTCCCTCCATTTTTCTTTCCCGTTTCTTCTTTCCTGAAGAACTCTGGCTGGCCAACCCTGTCACGTTATGATATTTTGGCTGTTGGCTCAGTCCAGGAACCCGAGAGAAGGATCGAGAGATCCCTTTAGCCTAAATGGCATTCAAGGCATTTTGAAATTCCAAATTAACAAAATATTTTATTTACCAGGGGTAAAATTTCTGAGGTAACTCAATATAGAACTCTGAAGAAAGTAGTAGACTTCCGGTCGGCACGGCACGGTGACGAGCAGTCCTCGGCACGAGCTGAGGACGCTCGATCCTTCTCCGCTTTGTCTGGGGCTCTCGGGGTTCCGGGGGCACTCAGCCAGCTCTTCTGGAGGAAGAGCTGGAGTAGGGGGCTTTGTTGTGGCCCCTCCCGCGACTGGCAACACGGGGGGTGTCCACCTTGTGCCCCGAAGCAGGAGCGGAACGAGGAAAGAAACATGGCCACCATGTTTCTCATAACCGCCGCCTCCCGTTTTTACCTATAATATCAAGGCATTTTGGTTTAGAACAACGGCAAAAACAGAAACTGTGAGTGCACACATCTTTGTGAGTTTTTTTTAAAAAGAAATAGTACTCCAAAAGAAGGAGAGAAGAAAGCGGCCTGAAAAAGTGACAGACGCGGAGTGTGTAGCGGGGCGATGAGGACCGCGCCCTCCGGTTAATCTCATGCTCACCCAGCTGCTTAGGAAAGGACGCTGACTAAATAAAAGGCTGTTTACAAAAGAGACAGACATGGAGAAAGAGATGGACGAGGAGATTTTAATAGAAGAGATGTCTGTTGAGCAATTCTTAAAGATATTAAAGGAAGGAATAGAAGAAGGAGTTAAATGAGCATTTGCTAGCTTCCAAGAACCCCAGTTGGAGGATGAGAGTAAAGAACGAGCATTTGCTAGCTTCCACGAACCTCAATTGGAGGACAAGAGTAAAGAAGAGTCAGAGCAAAATAACCTATGTTTGGTGGAGTTACCCAGATACCAACAAGTAAAGGAAATAAAGGTGAATCAAAGTCGGAAGAAAAAGCTAATTAAAAAGAGTTGTCAGAAGAAGAAAGAAATAAGAAGGAAAATACAAGGTTTCTCCTTTAAGGGGAAGGGAGATGGAAAAAGAAAGAGACAGGAAAGCTTGATATGGAAGGTAAAAATGAAGGACAGAAAATGGAGATGGGAACTTTGGAGAACTTTTGAGAAGAGCCCAAAAAAGTCATGTCAACTTTACAAATCCATCTGGATATGGTGTTGCAGAAGAAGTGGCTGCAGAGTTACAAAAGGCGACTTAAAATATATGAAGTCATTTGTGTTATGTATTACTTGTATCCCTTGAAAATGGAATGAACTGAAGAATGTAAGGAACTAAAATGATTAGAGTGTTATTTCTATCTCCTGAAAGTGTGTTATTTCTCCTACCGGAAAACTGAATGAATTAATGAAGGTAATGAATTGTTATGATCAGAGGGTTATTAATATATAAACTATAGATTTAAAAATGGGTGGTAAATTAGTAAAAAAGGTTATTAGTATTTTTCAGAGCTGTAAGATTTAAAATATATGAAGTGTATCTGTGTTATGTACGTGTTACCTTTCTCCCTTTGGAATGAACTGATGAATGAAATGAATTGAAATGGAATGAACTGAAGAACGCAATGAATTGAAATGATTAGAGTGTTATTTATTCTTCCTGAAAGTGTATTATTTTCCCAACATGAAAATTGAACGAATTGATAATGAACTGATAGGATTAGAAGGTTATTAAGGTATAAAATATAGTGTTTAAAAATGGGTGGTAAATTAATAAAAAAAAGGTGTTAGTATGTTTCAGAGTTGTAAGATTTAAAATATATGAAGTGTATTTGTTTTATGTATGTGTTACCTTTTTCTCTTGAAAACGGAATGATCTGACAAATGATCTGAAATGATTAGAGAGTTAATTTCTTCCCCTGGAAATGGAAAGAATTGGTGATTGTAATGACCTGAAATGATCAGAGCGCTATTTTTTTTTCTTGAAAAAGGAAATGAATTGATAAAAATACTGAACTGATGTGACTAGAGGGTTATGAAGCCAGAATATGAAATTTCGAAAGAACTGATATGATGTCCGATAGTTGTTGTAGGGATGGAAGTGATTAGAGGGTTGTTACTATTAAGATACTGAGTTCATGTGATAAAACAGCTAAGTAAAAGGGATAAATGGGGAAGTAATATTATGAAGTGAACAGTGAGTGAAATAATGGATTGGATTGGTGTGGATATTGTATCCTGCTGTTTCTTTTCTCCTTCCTCGTTGTCCTGGGTTTCTTTTCTTGTGTCAGTGATAAGGTTATGATAAATAGGTAGACAGAACATCCTTAAGATATGGAAATAATCAAGAATTGGGGGGAAGTGGTAGTTTGGCAAATTAAAATTAATAAAGAACGATCCTGGCTAGAATAGTTGGGGGGTAAACAAAGAAAATAGAGAAATAATAATAAAAATTGAGAAAAGAGTGTATATAAATAAAATAAAAATTAATTAAAAGAAGAGGGGGAAAAATCCTACTAGTTATAGATGATCAACTTTGGGAACAAATAGAGAAATTTTTAGTAGCATGGGTTGAGTGAGATAGAATGAATAGGAGGGATAGCTGGTTTCATATCTATAGAGATTACAGATATATAAAGGTCTATTATTGGATGTGTGTAACTGTTATTTGATAATTGTTTATTTGTTGAAGAACATGAAGGAAAATGTAATTATAATGGTCTTTATTGGCGTTGTTATGAAGAAGTTATTATTAGAATAAGGTGATAATGGGATGAAATGAGGAATTATAATCATTGATGTAAGCATAAATGTGAAAAATCCAATTAAAATATTGATTTAAAATATAGAACTCTGAAGTAAATCAGTATATGCACAGACTTTAGTTCATATGTTTTTCAGGTTACTGAGAGTTTCATAAGCTTTTCCCAGTGATTTAGGATCTTCAAGCCGAGGGGCTTTTCTCCCAGTGTTTCTCAAACACTTCAGTAAGGTTTCTTTGAGCATTCACTGACTCTTTTGGTTCCCAGAAGGATGGGGCACTCTATCCAGTACCCAAACCAATTCTCTAAACTCTTCTTGAGTTTTAATTGACTCTTAAGATTTCACAAGGCAGTCTCTAACTACACCAGACCAGGGATCTCTCCACTCTTCAGATCTATCTCCCTGTTTTAACTGGGTATGGAAAATTCTTCTCTCTCTAGAAGATCCATCCCGTTTCTTGGCCTGAATGGGAGTCTTCACCTAACTACCCACTTGTCCTTGCCAACCTCCCCCAGTTCTCTGTTTGTGTTAAACTGCTCTCAGTCAGGACTGAATTCAGAATGCTCATCAGTACAAGACTCAGCTCAGTCAGGGCTAGTCTCAGACTGAATTTCTGCTCAGCATTCAGCTTTCAAGTCTCTCTCTGCTCAGCTGATGCTAACCAACCAGATCCCTTGGAGCAAACTGTCACTCAAGGCTCTCTGACTCCATGACAAATTAACCCCTCACAGTCCTTTATCCATTTGTGCAGCACTTCTAAGCTTTTAAAAAGTGCAGTCCATCACAGCAGATTTTCTGTACTTCCCTATCTTTCTCTCCAAAAACCATAAATACTTCCAAGAAAACGCAACAGCCCTCGGTCCATGTTACATTCTTTCATATTTATATGAACCCGCAGCTCACTCACCACTGTCTCATGTGAACTGGGCAATGTGTGGATTTTCCATGCAGGTACCCCAGAAGTTGCCCATTTCACATGAGACAGTGACTGTCACTCCTGTGTTCTCCATACACATAGCGGGTGATCTTCCTGTTCACATGGATGGAATGGAACATCTGCAGAGTGCATATATTACCTACAAATCCCGAATATCTTCCAACTTCTAAATAACTTGCTGGCCGTCACGTGGGCTTAGGCAGTGGTTTCCAGAAGTGCCGCAAGCAACCTCAGAGTCCTCTGCAAGTTTACCTTAGCTTCCTGAATTAGAAGATTAGTGCCCTGCCTAAAGGCATAATGTTTGGTGCATCCTAGTCTGAAGGACTTTAAGCAGCACATGTTCTCAGTGGTGACCTAAAGCCAAGCATGAACCAGATCAGGGCTGCAATCTGGAAGACACCTGGCTCCTTTGAGCCAGGGACTTTACCTGAGTTGACCTGTCTGGGGCTAGAATGGACACAGCACAGCTCACTCGGCATTAGGCCAGGGAGTTGTTCTCAGCTGTTGCGCATCTTGAAAGCCTTGGACGCTTTATCCATTGTGTCGTGGGTGAGGCTGGCCCTCTCTGCAAAATGGTGCAGGAAAGGGTGAACCTCCCCTGTCTGCAGGATGATCCTGCACCTCCGCTTAACACATTATGACCTTTTTGGGGTCTCCCACCATCAATGTTCCTTCTAAGCTGAGTTAGTGCGAGCCAGCTCAAAGTTTTTTTAGCCTCCGGCTCACACATTTCTGTCTCAGCTCAGGAAGGACGGCTCCAGAGCAAACTAATTTATGCAGCAGCCAAATGGCTTGCTCAGAACTTTAATGCCAGCAGCTCACCAAGTAGGATTTTTGCTCACAAGACTCCATAGCTTAGGGGGAACATTGGCCCCCCTCTGGCAAGAAAGTCCAGCTTTTTCTTGATTTCCTAGAATAGTTTGCTCAACTCATTCTTAGACAGAGGTTCCCAGCCTTGGTGAGCAGACTGCTTTGATCCAACTTCTAGAAAGCCATAAAACAGACCTATCCTGGAGCCACTCCGGACTCTGATATTCGAGAACCACAATAAAAACATGGAGCAGACGGCTGGATATTACGCCCTTCAACTCATACTTCACTTCAGCTACCTACCGAGTGCCACATGGAGAAGAGTGCGTGTTTATGTGCTCATCAGTTATCTTGTTACCCAAAACCAGAATATATATATATATATATATA
>NW_015174979.1:53302-72970 GCF_001447785.1 Gekko japonicus | reverse complement strand
GGAGGAGGAGGAGGAGGAGGAGGAGGAGATTGGATTTATACCCCGCCCTTCACTTAGAGTCTCAGAGCGGCTTACAAACTCCTTTCGCTTCCCCTCCCCACAACAGACACCCTGTGAGGTGGGTGGGGCTGAGAGAGCTCTTGACACAAACTGCTCTTTTTCAAGGACAGCTGTGCCAGAGCTTGTGACTGACCCAAGGTCACATCAGCAGGTGCAAGTGGAGGAGTGGGGAGTCAAACCCGGTTCTCCCAGATTAGAGTCCGCACGCTTAACCACTACACCAAACTGGCTTAATAGGCCACACCCAATAGCAGGAACTCATTAGCATATTGGGCCACACCCCTGACAGCACCAGTCATTAGCATATTAGGCCGTAGCCCCCTGTTGCCAGAAGTGTGGTCATCCAGCCACACCCACCTTTTGCTTCTTATTCTGTTTACCTTGTTTGTTGTCAAAACCCAGGGCCTTTTTTTGTAGCAGGAACTCCTTTGCATGTTAGGCCACACACCCCTAATGTAGCCAATCCTAATGAGTTTCTGCTGTTGGGTGTGTCCTATTATGCTAATGAGTTCCTGCTGGGCGTGGCCAACTCTGGAGCCAGCCGGAACGCCGTTCCTGTGCGTTCCTGCCCAAAAATAGCCCTGGAGGACTGTTCCTCCCAAAAAGCTCAGCTCTCAAAAGCGGTACATACATCCGGCTTGAACGTGGTGGGAAGAGCTCCCAGCCTGGCCCCACGGCTCTCAGATGTTAAGCCCATCTTCTCCCCAAGAAGTTTTTTCTCATATTGTTTTTCCTCAGCATCATAACTGGCGATGCAATTACAATTTTGCAGCTGCAAGTGGAACCTTTCAGCAGCACGCTAACAGCAGCAACCTTGTACACTTCCCTAATATCTCTTTGTCCGTAATATTTAGAATGCTACACGAGCAATGGTTCCCCCCCTCTTTTTTTTTTAAAAAAAAATAGCACCACTGTGATTTGAACGTGGGGGAAAGAGGCACTCATTATATATCTGTGACGCCTTCAGGCAAGGAAACCAAGAGGATGGATGGAAACAAGTCGAGACAATTAGGAGGTTTCTTGATGACACTGACCTTTTCCTCCCGCGTGGGCACACGGCTGAGCCGTTCAGCTCTTTCCTTGCATTTCTCGGATGCTTTTGCCTTTCTATATTTAACTCTTGGCATTTTCAGGATAATATAATTCCAGCTGCCTCCTGCCTGTCATACCAATTTCTCTTTTGGTGCTACGCATTTTGCTCTCGTGCGACTGCATTCTGCTGTGACAAAAGAGCCCCAGCCTAACAACGACTACGGCGGGCTCACAGTAGGCAAAGTTCAGGCCTTTTCCAACATTGCATGGTACAAAAGCCCAGGATTTGCAAAGTCCAGCATCTGTTCTACCCCTTCTGTGAATCCTGCTCTCCAATTAAACAAATTAACCTGCGGCAAAAGTTACCACTACCTTCAAAATGCTGCAGTGTAGACTTTGTTAATCCAACCCTTTTAAAAAATCACAACGGGGGACTTTTCAACTGGAATGTCTGTGCACAGACAGAAGTAAATGGTGCTGTAAATAAAGTAAGCCATATTCCTTGTAGAAAATAGAAGACGTGGAATAACTGAGTTGGAACCAACCAGCTTTCCTGGTGCTGAAACAGGGAAGAACATGGAGCCCTTTGATCACCGAAAAGGTTATACTGGGGAATCATATTATGGTCCAATATTTATTTATTTTATATTTACATTTATATCCCGACCTCCCCGCCTTTCGGCAGGCTCAGGGCGGCTAACAACATATATAAAAATACATTAAAATTCCATTAAAACTGTCAATCAATATAAAACCATACAACTTATATTAAAAGATGGCTAATCTTCCGATATGGCTGTCAACTGGACACTGTCCAGATCTCAACTGTCAACTGAACACTGTTTTAGTGTAAAAACTCCACCCGCTACAGATGGATAACTCCAGAAGGATTTATCTTCAACTACAAAGAAAAGAAGCAAAAGATTGACTCTGTTACAAAAGTAAAGGCATTTTTGGAACAGTACCAAACAACAGCGAAGGATGGAAGAGCAGAGGACAACAGCATAACAGAAAAAAAACATTGAACATACATCGGGAAGCAGTGAAAGTTCTTCAGGCAGTTCTCTAGATGATTCAGACTCCAATAAGGAAATGGCAGCTCCCAAATTATTGAAATCCAGATTAACCTGTTTTTATAACTGGAGCACAGGCACCATCTTTGTCTTCAAAGCCCTCTGTGCATGTGAATGGCATGTGAAGTTAGGGGTTTGAGTGAAAACACTGGCTGGATCCAACCCCCTGCCCTTGATTTGCACAATCTTCTCTAGATGAGTGGTGATTAAAGAAGATCTATGAGACTTAGTAAGAATCTGAGCTTCCCGGGTGGTCATCTACAAAGTGCAATCCAAGTTCAAGCGATTTGCAGTACCCCTAAAGGTCATGTACTACTTCTGAGCTTGTCATCAAGACCTCAGCCCTTTTAACAATGAATGGGGAGGTGGCTTGATAAGCCCACAGGACACAGCACAGTAGAAACTTCTCCTGAGCTCACAACAACTCTCAGTACCAAGCAGGAGAATGTCACAAAGACATCTTCTTCTGTGAAGTCCTTTCTCGTCATGGTGGCAGCAACATCTATCAGTATCTTCAGCCTGACAGCTAGATCGTCCCCAACCAAACTGTTACGGAGGTGGGGATGATACAGTTGCAAGTGGGGTACATTACAATGCAGACACACAGCTGTTTTCACACAAGTACATAAAGTACTACACCATAAGAAGGATCAAAATAAGCAAAGCATACCACTCACAAAAGAACAAATGCAAAGGACGTAAGAAGGGTCTTGCTGGATCAGACCAATGCCCATCCAGTCCAGCATCCTGTCTCACACAGTGGCCAGCCAGTTCCTCTGGACAGACAGCAACAGGATATAGAGGCCGAGGCCTTCCCCTGATCTTGCCTCCTGGCTCTGGGATTCAGAAGCTTACTGCCTCTGAGTGTGGAGGTCCCCCTCAGTCACCATGACTAGTAGCCATTGATAGACTTAGCCTCCATTAATCTAACTAATTGCCTTTTAAAACTGTTTATTCCTGTGGCCATCATCGACCCTGGTCACACAGCAAAGTTGCTGTGGGAGAAGCACAGATGGTGGGCAGATTATCCAGGCGCGATCACACCCCAACATCTGGGAAGTGGAGTGCACTCATGGCTTACCGCTGACAATGCGCCTTAAAAAACTAGTACCTCAAAGGTACTAGTAAACTTTTGCCACGGGCTGCCTCCAGATACCCGTGGTGTGATCGCGCTGCATGTGGCATTCCCCTCCGGTCCTTCGTTTACCCGTCGGCCTCGAGGGAAGGACCCATGGTGTGCCACCAGTGCGTCTGATTGCATAATCATGCATCAAACTGCACCGGGGCAATTAGCCATGCCTCCCCCCACGATATCCGGGCTGTGTGACCGGGGCCATCATGTCCCAATGTAAAGTAGTATTTCCTTTTGTCTATCCTGAACCTACTGCCCATCAGCTTCAGTGGATGCCCTTGATTTCTAGTATTTGGGAAGAGGGAGAAAAAGGTCTCTTTAACAATTCTTTCCAAGCCATGCATAATTTGATAAACCTCTACCATGTGCCCCCCTTAGTCGTCTCTTTTCTGAACTGAAAAGTCCCAGACTCTTCAGACTCTTCTCATAGGGAAGGTACTCTAACCCCTCATCATCTCGGTTGCCTTCCTCTGTACATGTTTTTTTCCTTTTTTTAAAAAAGGCTCCCCTACAGTTATAATACATGAAGCACAAATTTGCACAAGGAAAGCCCCACCAAGGTCAAGCAACAACTGTACAGTGAAACAAAAATGCCTCAATAAGCCTCCACCTTAAGGAACACATATCTTGAAGATAGTCATTACTGCTTAGTTGGATCAAACAAATCAATGGATTGAATAGCTAAATGGAAAGAACTACAACTATCTCTTATGGGGAAGATGGATATTTTACCAAAAATTTTATTTTTAGCCCAGAATATACCAGTACTTAAAAGAAATAATTATTTTACAGAATTAGTTAAGATAATGAAACAATTTATATGGTATCCGAAAAGAGCCAGAATAAAATTAAAATTATTACAGGAGAAAAAAGAAAGAGGAGGTTTCGGGGTGCAAAATTGGAAATTATACTATCAAGCCACTACACTCTGTTGGATTAAAGAGGAGCTTTATTGGGGGCAGTAAGAGGTGAGAGGAGTGAAAGGGAGTTGGTCTGAGGGAGTGGTGATGTGGTGGACATTTCTTCGGATTCATAAGGGAGGCATGCATCGAAATGGTTCCTAGAAAGGTCCTTAACTCTCTCCCCATGAACATTCATAAACTCAATTGCCATGCTGGCTGTTATGAAAAATGTCTATTCAGGAGTGGAAAAGTACACAATTCATGGTGGAAAAGTACATAATTAAAATCTAGATATTATAAGGATGCAACACAGGATTTTGAAGATAACAAAAATGATTTGGACAGGATCTGCCTATCATCCAATGATTCAGAAACTGTATAACTTATTAATAGATGATTATATACAGGATGAAGTTGTTAAATCTACAATGATTCTATGGATGAAAGATATACCGTAGGACATACTATAGAAATAGACAAGTGGTCCAAAATATGGAAATCAAGCAAATACTTAAGAGCCATATCGTATAAAGAAAATATCCTTAAAGTATTTCACAGATGGTACTGGCCACCAGAGAAAATAGCAAAATGTTATGCAAATACTTCAGACAAGTGTTGGAAATGCAAAGTTAATGTAGGGTCATTTTATCATATGTGGTGGCAATGTCGAAAAATTAAAAGGTTTTGGGGAAAATACAGAAAATAATTTGGGAAATCATGAATGTATATCTCTTATTGAACCCAGAGACATACTTGTTAACTATGATGCCAGAAAATCTTAGTTATGATGATGCCTATTTAGTGGTGCTTATACTAACATCAGCCAGAATACTTTTGGCTAAACATTGGAAATCCGAAATAACTCCTACTGGAGAAGAAATAGGTCTAAAATTTTTAAACCTAGCAGAAATGGACAAATTGAGCTTGTTAATTCAGGGAAAGGAGAAGATCGTTTTTTGAAAAGATGGTCGAGACTCTATAAGTGGATAGAAAATACTGTTAAAATTCAGACTCAAATGTAAATAATCAAGTATAATCAAATATACACACATATATATGTATGTATGTATGTATGTATATTTATAAGGAGCTGCGGTGGCTCAAGTGGTTAAGACGCTGAACTGCAGGCTGTGGAAGGTCAGTAGTTCAGCAGTTCAAGACCCGGGTGCCGCAAGATGGGGTGAGCTCCCGTCTCTAGTTCCAGCTCCTGCCAACCTAGCAGTTCGAAAGCAAGAAATTGCAAGTAGATAAATAGGTGCCACTTCGGTGGGAAGGTAACAGCGTTCCGTGCGCCTTGGTGTTTAGTCATGCCGGCCACATGACCACGGAAACATCTTCGGACAGCGCTGGCTCTTCGGCTTGGAAACGGAGATGAGCACCGCAACCCTAGAGTCGGATTCGACTGGCTTTCGAGCAAGGGAACCTTTACCTTTTTTATGTATATTTATATGGAAAACTCATAAATAAACAGGAGAAAAAATACTGCTTAGTTGGATCAAACAAATCAATGGATTGAATATGATTTTTCAATATGAGTAGTGTAAAGAGATTATTCTTGTTAATTAATGCATAGCCATCTGATCCAAGCCACAACTGTGGCATTTGCGTGTTTAGTAATCACTGTCTTCACTCTGAACGAATTAAGGTGCATTATTCAATTGTGTACATCACAGACCATACTATCTGCAGAATTTTTATTCTGTCTGGAGACTCTACTGGGCTTAATCAAAAAAAAGTGTGATCACACATATTAAGACCTCATTCTTTAACGATGGAATTATCAACAAGGTGGAAATCTACTGCCAAGATTGATGCAATTTTTGCCACCCAATTATCTGTGCAATACAATCATGCATGAGTAGTTCCAAATGTCCTCTACACTAAGATGTCAGATTGCTCAGAGATTCTTAGAGTAGCTCAGAATATACTTACAGAATAGGGAACCCCCTTTTTCAGCCAACATATGTTTTGTAATTTTATTTAATGTTTTGTTATTTGCCTGGTTTCAGTGAGGAAACTATGTCAGAGAAGACCATTGAAGAAAGAAGAGCCATATTTCTGGCATTACATTTAACACTTCCAGTCAGCAGCTACTTTTCACAAGAGGTCATATTTTAACGGAGCAAACACTGATCAGCTATATACTTGGTTGGAACCTATGATTTTCTTCAGCTAAGCAGCATTCTATAACTCCCTTCCACTGAGTCTTCTTTCAACAAACATTTCTTTGAACAAAGACTTTACTTCAACAGAGGAAGCCTTTCCTTATTGGACAAAGTCACTCTCCACTGGAAGACTTTCTCCTTTGAAGGAAGACTTAACAGAAGAGAGTCAGAAGATCCAACCAATTGGTTTCAGCCATGGACATACGGTCACACAAGCTGAGACACAAGCAAAGGGCTTTTTCATCTCTTTCACATGGGTCCCCCAGGTCTGCAGAAGAGTATCCCCTATCTGAACCTGGCCCCATTCTCCGGATCTATCAATCTGCATGGGGGTCAAAATTTGATATATAATATCGTTTCTCAAAAACAATTGGCTGCTGTGGAAGTGTGCAGGTAGCCATATTGATTATGCATTCATTCAGACTTGATTTTTTAAATTGGCTCATGAATGTCTTAAAGCATGAGGGACAATTAAAATAAAACTGAAAATTAAAATAAAGCTGATGAAATACATCAAAACATTTGTACTGCCAAAATACATGCTAAACAACTTTCCTGAAGAGTTCAAAGACCATGTAAAGAACAGTTTTGTATTACTAAGTTCAAGTGGACATAGATCAGTATGGAAATATAGTAACTGAACAGAGATAAAGTGGGAACAATACACTGAAGAACTAGACAGAGGAGATGAAAGGATGTTGTGAAGAATCTTTTGATGAAAAACCAACAGTTTCACAAAGTGAAAGTGGAAGCAACTGGGAGAAACAAGCCACCAGGAGTAGATGGAATATCATAGTGCTATTCCAAGCCGCAGATACTAGAGTCCATCAAGATCTTAACAAGAATGTGCCAACAAAATGGAAAACAAACCAATGGCCCACAGACTGGAAATACTCTGTCTACATTGCAGTTCTGAAAAAGAAGACATCAAAGACTGCAGAAACTTTAATAGGACCATTACATTAATTTCTCACACCAGTGAAGTGATGCTCAAAATCTTACAGCAAAGACTGTTACCATAAATGCAATGAGAAATGTCAGGTGTTCAAGCTGAATTCAGAGAAGAAGAGGCACTAGAGATCATATGACAAATTTACATTGGTTACTGGAAAATATGAGAAAATTTCAGAAGACAATCAGTTTGTGTTTCATAAGCTTTTCATTGTGTGGATCATGATAAGTTATGGTTGGTTTTAAAAGGAATGGGTGTGCCACAACATCTGATTGTTTTGATGCACAATTTATACTCTGGACAATGGGCTACTGTTAGGGCAGAATATAAACAAACAGAATGGTTTCCAATTGGCAAAGGATGTACTTTATCTCCCTGTCTCTTCAATCTACATGCAGGACACATCATAAAGAAAGCTGGATTAGATTTAAATGAAGATGGAGCGAAAATTGGTGGAAGGAACATTAACAATTTGAGATGTGCAGATGACACCACATTACTGGCAGAAAACAGTGAAGACTTGAAACAGCTACGGATAAATGCCAAAATGGGATTACAGGTGAGCATCAAGAAGACAAAAGTAATAACTACTGGGGAATTATACAACTTTAAGGCTGATGATGAAGAAATTGAAATTCTTAAAGACGTTCTGTTCCTTGGCTCAATTGTCAACTGACTGTAACCTAGAACTCAGAAGGAGAGTTAGATGGGAAGAGCAGCCATTAAGAAGCCAAAAAAGATCGTTATGTGTAATGATGTGTCACTGGTGACCAAGATCAAGATAATTGCTACTATAGAATTCCCCATAACTGTGTATGAGTGTTTTATATTGGCGTATGCCCTTGTAAGCTGCCCTGAGCCCGCATAGCGGGGAGGGCGGGGTATAAATTGAATAAAATAAATAATAATAAATAAATACAGTTGGACAATGAAGGAAACTGTCGGGAAGAAAACTGATTCATTTGAAATGTGGCATTGGAAGAGGGTTTCGCTGATACCGTGGATGCCAAGAAGACAAATAAGTGGGTTCTAGGCTATTGCACTTTGGGCCCCAGTCACACGGGAGGGTTTGATCCACGAGAGGGACGGATCGGGGGCACATCAAGCGGGCGCGATCGCACCACAACATCTGGGAAGCGGCGCGCACCCGTCCCCGATTCGTCTCTTCCAGCCGAAGATGTGGATTAAAAAAAACCCTACAAAACACTACTACTTACCTGAAAATCTGCAGCAGGGGCGGCCTTGGGATCGCCGGCGTGCCCGTCTCCAGCAGCATGCGAGGCCCCCGGCCAAACTGCACAGGTGCACACATGCGCAGCGGGCTGCCTCACTCACCGATCTGTGGCTTCCCCCCGGCATCTGATCGTGCCGGGGAGCAACTGCGTGGTGGCTCGGGGGATCTGTCTGATCCCGCCACCGCGCGTCTCTTTTGATGCGGCTCAAAAAAGCCGCACTTCAGCCGCACCTTTTTCCCCAGTGTGACCGGGGCCTTGGTCACATTATAAGAAGAATCACTGAAAAAGACAATAATGCTTGGAAAATTTGAAGGCAGCAGGAAAAGAGGGAGACCCTCCATGAGATAGATCGAGTCTACAAAGGAAACCATGGCCCTCAATTTGCAAGACCAGAGCAAGGCTAGTAACAATGGGACATTTTGGAGGTGGCTATAAGTCGTAAGCAACTTGATGGCACTTAATACACCCACACCCACACACATATGTGAGGGGAAATTGGGACAGAATGACCGTTAACTTAATGGGAAGGTTCCCGACGAGCCACTGCTTTGGAGGCCCACCAGTAGCCAGAAGAATGAAGGCCCAGCAGCTCTGCCAGCGCAGCAGGGGCCCCTTGGCTTAGACTCATCAACCACAACCACAACAATGATCAGTGTCGGCTTCCCCATCAGGGAAGGAGGCACTGGGTGATCATTGGCACGGCTGCCGGTTCTGAGCCGGTGCGGTGACAGCATGAGGTGACACTGGAGTAATTCAGCTTGATTCACTTCAGGCCCATTTTAACTTCTTGCCCGCCCTGGAGAAACACAGGCTGATTTCGCACTAGAGCTGCCTGGATGTTGCGCCACCATTTGCCCCGATACTATTGGTCAATTTCACACCCGAAGCCGCGGGGCTGCATTTGACCCACGGCTTCACCCGATTTCCTCGGCAGTTTCGTGATCCTCAATAAACAGGATCACGAAACTGCGGGGGGAATCGGGCGAAGCCGCAAGTCAAAATGCAGCCCCGCAGGTTTAAATAAAACAAAAATGCAGCCCTGCAGCTTCGGGTGTGAAATTGACCAATAGTATCGGGGCAAATGGTGGCGCAACATCCAGGCAGCTCTAGTGCGAAATCAGCCACAGTCACTTTACTGCTAGAAGCCACAGAATTAGGTCTACATTTAAGAACATGATGATTGGTCTCACTTGCCTGTGGATAGACATGTATACGAGTCCCACTTCTGCTAAGTAAGAATGCGAGTGGATTTTTCATTTCTTTTTTTTAAATAGAAAAGATGGTTCAACTAAGACTATTTTAATAATGCCTGGAGAGAGTAAGAGGAATTCTGCTCCAGACTTTGGAAGTTTGAAGTAAATCTGCAGCTGGCTAATAGGAAAAGGGGTTTCTCTGCAACATTTCTTTCTTTTTTCTTTCTTTTTTAATACTTGCCCAAATGGGCAAAGTTTATTCGTTTTTAAGAATTACACCAAACAAAACAAAGAAAGAGCAATACCTTTTAAAAATATCTAGACATTGTCTTGCTCAAAACATCTCTGCAACGTTTCTCAGGTGTGCCTTTTACTGTAGCTCAGGATCATGTCCTTCAGATGAATACGAAGGAACCCTACAGAAATTCTGAATTCCGTCAGATGTTGTTTCTTCATATGAATTAGCATGTTCAGTGTGCTGATTAACTCAATGAAAGTTTTGCTTTGGAACCTTGCTGAATTAATCAGTTCCAGTGAGCTGCAGATATGCAGATGATACCATTCTAATGGCTGAAAGTGAAGAGGACCTAACTCTTCAGGTCCCAGCACAGTAAGCAGCCAGTCCCCCGAGGAGCATGGCAAAAGAAGAAAGAAATCCAGATGACTCTGCTGGTGACCTTACATTATCGAGAATTATGTTGGCACAAGGAGATGTTTCAAAATGAATTGCTGTTGAGTACTAGCCGTGCGGTAACAATGAATATTAAGCAAAATTGCTTTTTCCATGCATGGACTATCAAACTGAAGCCTTATGAAAAATGACAAGACGAGCGTCAGTCCACAATTAGCTATATTAGCAATTACAAAACACAAGACCGCCAGGCTGGATTTCACTGCATGTCAACTCACGTCCATAGATCAGATGACATTTCGAAGGAGTTGATTGTTTTGTTCTGAAAACGGGTTGGGGATCTTCTGCGCTAGCTCAGGGAGCCGGTATTCCTTCTAAGCTGAGTTGGTGTGAGTTAGCTCACTGCTTTTTTAGCCTCCAGCTCACACATTTTTGCCTTAGCTCAGGAAGGATGGCTCCAGAGCAAACGAATTTATGCAGCAGCCAAATAGCTCACTCAAAACTTTAATGCCAGCAGCTCACAAAGCAGAATTTTTGCTCACGGGACTCCACGGCGTAGAGGGAGCGTTGTCAGGGACCACATGGTTCTCTCCTCCCAGGTTTGTCCCTTAAGGGCAGGGGTGTCAAACATGTGGCCCGGGGGCCGGACTAGGCCCCTGGAGGGCTTCTATCAGGCCCGCAGTGGAACTGGCCATCTTCTGCTTCTTCTTTCAATTCTGATGCTGCTGCATAATTGTAGGTTTGCAGCTTACAGATACACACCTAAACAGCATACTCAAGATTGCAACAGCACAGGCATTTTGATGCAATAATTCAGAGCAAGAGGTATCAGTTATCAGACACTGTTGCAAGAGTGCTAATGTTTTAAGCATGTTTTTATTTTAAGTAAAAAACCTCATCTTTGTGTTTGTGTCCTTTATAAGGTTTATGTCTCTGCTACCTGGCATTACATTTTATGACACACATGGCCTGGCCCAACAAGGTCTCATTTATGTCAGCTCTGGCCCTCATAACAAATGAGTTATTTGGAGAATTTATTTTTAAGTGTGGGTTGCAACTAGCAAGTAGCCTCCTGCACCCCAGCCAGTGTTTGAGGGCAAAATTACCTGGAATGGCCTGCATATGAAATAGTGCTGAGGGGTGTTAAACTCCATCTCCCTCACACCAGTAAAGCTACTAAAGGATTGGGTAATTGTTCTCACACCAAAGAGGGCCCTCTCAGCTGCCTAGCCAATGATGGGCTAGCTTGAACACCCTGCTTTCATCATTAGATGCCTCAGGATGCTTTCCAGTTGACCCTACCGATACTGTAGCAACCACAATTCTTCATACCAAACATCAGGTATGTCATAAGCAGTCACAAAAATGGTCCTGTCACGGGCAGTGGCTAGAAAGGTTCTCTAATGCCTCCCACCACTCTGGTATGGGTCTCCTCGGGAGGGCCCAGAGCAGCCACACAACCCCTTTGTACACTCCTTTTCCAGCAGGTTTCCCTTATAAGTGACAGAATGAGGTGTGAGGACCCAGGCAGAGTAACAAACTATTTTTATTAAAGAGAACTAACAACTATAGTTCAATAACATGTAGGAAAATGAGCACAGTAAAGGTAGGTAAACCAGTAAAATAAGAAACCCTAACACGTCTGACTATACTGGCCTAGACTTCTCTACATATTTGGCCTCAAACTGACTCACATACACATACATACACATACACCTACACATACACAGACCTTTATTGACATATGTTAGGTTACAGGAAGAAACAAAAGTGGATAAATAGGTAACAAGGACAAATGAATCAATCATATGCATCTCTACATAGAGCTGCGGCGGCTCAAGTGGTTAAGATGCTGAACTGCAGGCTGTGGAAGGTCAGTAGTTCAGCAGTTCGAGACCCGGGTGCCACAAGACGGAGTGAGCTTCCGTCTCTAGTTCCAGCTCCTACCAACCTAGCAGTACGAAAGCAAGAAATTGCAAGTAGATAAATAGGTACCAATTTGGTGGGAAGGTAACAGTCGAATCTGACTCTAGGGTTGTGGTGCTCATCCCCGTTTCAAAGCCGGTGAGCCAGCGCTGTCCGAAGATGTTTCCGTGGTCATGTGGCCGGCATGACTAAACACCGAGGCGCACGGAACGCTGTTACCTTCCCACCGAAGTGGTACCTATTTATCTACTTGCAATTTCTTGCTTTCGAACTGCTAGGTTGGCAGGAGCTGGAACTAGTGATGGGAGCTCACTCCGTCATGTGGCAAGTTGGGTCTCGAACTGCTGAACTACTGACCTTCCACAGCCTGCAGTTCAGCGTCTTAACCACTTGAGCCACCGCAGCTACTGTACAATTAATCAGAATAAACTTTATAATTGCTAAAAAGGTATTTAGACAAGTAATTTGTCTTACAAATTGACTAATTGTTGACACCTAATAAATAAAGTTGACCATTTATTTATTTCTGTATTGCATCCTGAGTAGATTCATGACAAGAGGATGCTATTTTGATCATCCATTTTATCATACAAATGCAGAAAGCAGCTGAAGTAAATGCCTGTTGGGTTACCGTGAAGCACACAAAAATAATAATAAGAGGAATTAAAGCTTTCATTTCTTTGTTTCATCGTCTTTCTGCTTGGGGCACTCCGGTAAAGAAAGCCACCAACTGATCCCCCCAGCTATGCAGTTCTTAAAAAAAACACCCCAATTTCAAATTAAGATGGTGCCTTAGCGAACATCACAAGAGGATATGTAAGCATACAAATAAGCGCAAAACAGACTAAGAGCACACACAGAATTGTTCCTTTCTCTGTGAGCACCAGCAGAGATGTGGAGCAGGTGGTCTGAGAATTCAAGTTATTATGTAGTTGGCACAATGTTTATATGAGCACACAATAGGCCACTCATTGTCTGGAATCCCTAAACACTAAAGGAATCAAACTTTAATTTCTTGCTTATTGCTTGGAGCAGGAGAAATGTCGCCCGCCTTGCCGTACGGTACAAAACCCATTACTGAATACAATCTCAGTTTCAATATGCAGCTCATGCTTCCAAGTTACAGTCTTTGGGTTATGCAAGAAAACACCTCCCCATCTATAGAACCAATGGAGTGTAGACAGAGAAGGGTTTGGTATGAGTTGTTGGAATGAAGGTGGGGTGCGTGATTAGCAGCCCCAGCAACACCTGGATCCAGATAGTGAGGATGGATGTACACGCACCTGTATGATGCAATCCAGCTGCAAAATGAATGTCTCTGTTAGGGATGGTCACAAACCGAATTTTTGTGGTTCGGTTCATGCTTTGTGGCTGAACCATGAACCCACATGGTCTGTGAGTCATTTAAAGTAGGAGAAAAGGCAGGGGAAAACCAGGGGGAAAAGGGGAAGCTATGGGAATGAGTAAACCAATAGAAAAAGGGGGAGGTATGGGCAAAAAACCATAGTTTTACCCCAAAATAGAGCATCACCCCCCCACATCCCTGATGCAATGACATCACATCTGAGTGACATCATTGTTGCATGCATGCGAAGCAAGCATGTCAGAAAATCCCAGAGCGGGACTTCCGGTCTAAGCGTTTTGCTGCTCGGATGCATCCCGTCTTGCTCTGATGGAGACACGCCGAGACCCGGTTGATGGGAGGGATCAGAGTTTATCTCAGACCTCCCCGGGGTCTTTGTAGGAGACCCGCAGCCTGGGAAGCTGAGGAGAGCCTCTTCCAAGGCAACAGCCAAGGAATTGAGGCTCACCTGTTCCCCCCAAAGGTACCGTCGCAGCGGAGCCAGCATGGCACCCAGAGACGACTGCTGGAGCAAGTGACCACAATCAAACTTCTAAAAATGCTTCCAAAAGATCTCCAAGGCTCCAAATCGTGAGTTAAGCAAAGCTCAGGTAAAAAAAGTGAACTGAAACTTGGTAGTAATTGGAAGCGCCTAAGTTTGAAGCGTTGGGGAGAGGAATTCAAACACACACACCTTTTTTTCTTTGAATAAACTTTAAAAATGGTTTTAAATCGGAAATAAAAATTTTGAGCTAAAATAAGAGCATAAACAGTTAAACAAATGCAAAAACTGCTGAAGTATACAAAGTGGGGCTAAATTGTATAACTTTTGCCTTGTTTTGGAAACGGAGAGTGCTGGATAAAAAACTGGTGACCGGAAATAACATACCAATGAGTCCTTCCCAGACCCAGAAAGCAACTACAGATTTCTCCGCACTGCTAGCAAATGCACTGTGCCCCCTAATGGAGCAGATGACTAATCTCAACAATAAGTTTGATAATGTCCAAAAACGGCTGAATCAAATGGATAAAAGAACCTCAGCAACTCAGAAAACGTTGAAAAAGATGGAAAAACAGATTGAAAGTATTAATAAAAGAGTGGATGAAGCAGAGAAGGAAAGATCCGCTGATAAAATGCAAATAACACAGCTTCAGCTGGATAGATCCATGTATGTTCTCTGTTTTCACGGGATCCCCGAAGAGAAAAATGAGGACTTAAAAGAACTCTTGGCGGCTACCTTGGCCCCATTAATGGATTACAAACAAGAAGATTTAATAACAGAGATGGATGTGGCCTATAGGACTTATCCGGATTTTATAAAGAAAAACAAAATTACCTGGGGAAATCTATCTGAAATTCACAAAACGATCTACCAGAGAACTGGTGCTAAAGTCATCAATGGGAAAATCCTTAAAAATCAAGAATGAAGAAGTAAAATTTTTGAATGACATCCCTTTTGAAGTTAGAAAATAGAGGAAACACTACAGGATGCTCACTCTCACTCTGCAAAAAAAAAAGGGAATACCATATAAATGATTATTCCCAAAAGGGCTGAGCTTCAATTTCCAGGGAAAAAAAATTATAAAATTGACTGTTCCAAAAGCAGAAAAATTTATGGACCAAGTGTTTAACATAAAAAAGAAGCAGAAGGAAAAGAACTTAAAACCGGATGGGGAGAAAGAAGAAGAAGATGATGAATCCAACTCACAGGATTCAACTTCCACATCATCAGAATCATCTGAATAAGAGAAAGGAGCAGCTGCTCCAAAACTCCAGAAAACGAACAAACACAGGAAGAAAAGACTCTCAAACTAAGGCAATAATACTAAAGGCAGAAATTGCGCTAAGCTACTAAATATGTAATAATAATTGAATCAAATCTTAACATAATGTGTTATATTAGGTTAAAAACAATATTTCTATAACTTCTATAACTTCTCAGATCGTGACATGTAACTTTTTTAACTAGTTAAAGGAGGGGAAGGGAGTTCCCTTTGCCCACCAAATCTACGAGAAAGGAGGGTTGTGCTCACCCTCCAGTTCTCTGAGGGAAAGGAAGAGTTTGAACGCAAAGAAATGGACCCAAATCCAGTAGATGGAATAGATTAGAATTGTAGTATTCCTTCCCCTATCCAGTATTAGATTTCCTATACCCATCACCCATAGTATTAGTATTAGGGTATTAGTATCCCTTCCACCACCCCATAATTGTAGTGTGTATAAAATGCAAAAAAATTAAAATTCCCCTGCGGGGGCCCCCAAAAAAGAAAAGAAACGAAAATCCCGGAGCGAAGACCTGGCAACCCTACAACCCACCCACCCCTGTCTTTTCAATCCGGTGTCTTTTCCATTCCCAAGCATTTCCCCAAATCAGGAGCTCAGTGTGTGCTCAGGTGGGTGGCTCCAGTTCAGCGCAAGCCTGAAGCAGAATATCCAAGCTAGTCCATCTCTAAATTCTCTGACCTCCCTGTGAGACCAAAGAGTAGAAAGAGAACAAGGCACACGGGGAAACAAAGAGAAAAAAGGCAACATTTTCCAGAGGCAGGCCATGCTTAAATAACTACAACAATCAAGGGACGCACGATGCGCTTTGAGTCATGCAGCCAGCTGGCTCTGTGTCACATTGCTAGTCTTGTCAAACAGAGCACAAGCTGAAAATGCAGTTTGGGTTTCACTCTGCTAAACTCTGAAAAGAAAGGGTGGGAAGAGTGGCACCGATTGGCTTCTGGTGGCCGCGTATCCTGTACCAGTCAGATTCATGTGATCCAGCCATTCTCATCCACTGGCGGTGCAAAAATAACGCTAATAATAATTTAAAAAATCACAAAAAGCCTACCCATTATTCCAAAGGGCTCAAATCATACAGTTTCTCCTTTATTTTACCAAGGAAGGTATCCACCCATAAGAGAATAAGGGGAGGGATTTCTGACTCTCGAAATCTCTACATTAAACTTCTATACACCTGACACAGAATGGGTTGGATCCAGTTAACTTTTTTCACTAGTTAAAAGAGGGGAAGGGAGTTCCCTTTGCCCACCAAATCTACGATGCTGGCCATCATCGGACATGCATCGACAAAAGGTAGATGGAAGGGGGGCAGTGGTAAGGAGGAGAATCGGGCAAGATAAAGCTAAACAGCTGGCTGGATCCAAAGTGGTGTCTCTGTACTCCTGTACCTGAAATGGTGGTTTTGCCCAGAGATTGTGTCCCCAGAGTTGATGCACAAGAACACGTGGCTGCATCACAACTGTCAGGGGTATCTCTGGAATCTGCATTCATGTTTTGGTAGCAAAAGATTAGAAACCAATCCAATCCACAAGTTTATTGCATATAGCTGTTGGCCTTCACAATATAAAATATAAAAAAAACAGTCCAAAGATTGGCAATACATTGCAAAGAAAAATTAAAATATATAGATGAAGTATGAGTATAAGTTTTAAAACCAGGTTTCTCAAATAGCCGTATCTCTAATTTTCCTTGCAGCATGAGCACAGAGTGCCATTCTATAGGAGATAGTGGGATTGACGTCTGAAAGCAAAAAGGTTACTATTTCAATGCCTGATGTGGATTGTAAAGTTCTTAGAATTGGGTTAATGTTATGCTCTGAGTTATTATGTTTGTATATGGTATCATAATCCCTGCATTACTATTGGCTGAGAATAAAGACTGCTCATTGGTCCTAAGCCACACTGAAAGTAACCAATCGCATGGCTCCGCTTAGGGCCAATCAGGCCTGTTGCACATAGTTACAATGTTTCATGGTTCACTGTTGAATGGTATAAATATAGAGAAGCTGCAAGTGTGATTGTTGCCTCCATTCTGCCTCCATTCCTGAGGACTGGAAGGTAGCTAATGTTACTCCCATCTTTAAAAAGGGTTCCAGAGGAGATCCGGGAAATTACAGGCCAGTCAGTCTGACGTCAATACCGGGTAAATTGGTGGAAACCATTATTAAGGAAACAATTAGTAGGCACATAGATGAACAAAACCTATTGAGGCAGACTCAGCATGGGTTCTGCAAGGGAAGATCTTGTCTCACTAACCTGTTAGTGTTCTTTGAGGGGGTGAACAAACGTGAACAAGGGGGATCCAATAGATATTGTTTACCTTGACTTCCAGAAAGCTTTTGATAAAGTTCCTTATCAAAGGCTCCCGAGTAAGCTCAAAAATCATGGGATAAAAGGACTTTTATGGATCAAAACTGGCTAATTAATAGAAAACAGAGAGTGAGTATAAATGGGAAATTTTCTCAGTGGAGGGAGGTAAGCAGTGGGGTAGCACAGGGATCCGTACTTGGTCCACTGCTTTTTAACTTGTTCATTAATGATTTGGAGTTGGGAGTAAGCAGTGAAGTGGCTAAATTTGCGGATGATACGAAGTTGTTCAGGGTGGTTCAAGAGAGAGATCTTGGAGTTGTAGTAGATAACTCACTGAAAATGTCGAGACAGTGTGTGACTGCAATAAAGAAAGCCAATGCTATGCTGGGGATTATTAGGTAGGGTATTGAAAACAGATCAGCCAATATCATAATGCCCCTATATAAATCAATGGTGAGACCTCATTTGGAATACTGTGTGCAGTTCTGGTCACCACACCTTAAAAAGGATATTATAGCTTTGGAAAAAATGCAGAAAAGGGGAACTCAAATGATAAAAGGGTTGGAACACTTTCCCTATGAGGAAAGGTTAAAGCGCTTAGGGCTCTTTAGCTTAGAGAAACGACGACTGAGGGGTGACATGATTGAGGTTTACAAGATTAAGCATGGGAAAGAACAGGTAGAGAAAGAGGTAGTTTTCTCCCTTTCTCACAATACAAGAACTCGTGGCCACTTCATGAAATTGCTGAGCATCGGGTTACAATGGATAAAAGGAAGTACTTCTTCACCCAAAGAGTGATTCACACATGGAATTCACTGACACAAGACTGGACAGCTTCAAAAGGGAATTAGATAAGCATCTGGAGCAGAGGTCCATCAGTGGCTATTAGCCACAAGGTATAGATAGGGGCTCTGGGACAAGTGATGCTCTGTCTTCTTGGTGCTTGGGGGGGTCAACAGTGGGAGGGCTTCTAATGTCCTGGCCCCACTGGTGGACCTCCTGATGGCACCTGGTATTTTTGGCCACTGTGTGACAGAGTGTTGGACTAGATGGGCCTTTGGCCTGATCCAACATTGGCATCTCTTATGTTCTTATGTTCTTATTGTTCAGAGCTGAAGCAAAGCTTTTGTTGATGGTTCACCGTCTCCTGCCTCAATACTTAAAAGTTAAGAAATTTGATTCTGGGGCCAGTATATAGAGGGCATTCTAAAATGTAATGTGTTAGATCTTCTACCGAAATCCCGCGCACACAGATACATTGATCATACGGGGTTTTGAGGTGTCGTCCTTTTAACAGCTCAGATGGTGTGGTCTGGAAATGAAGAGCTGTGAGTGTCCTTCTTATGCTATATATTGAAATAAGAGCCAGACAGGAGGCTCTAGAGTGGTCTGTTTTAAATGCAGGATATCGTGGTGCAAATTTCTGTCGACTGATTAGGGATCTGTCAATTAGGGTATCTTCATTGTAGACCTAGTCCCACAAATGTAAGTTGTTACCTGAAGGGGATAATAAGTCGTCCAGGACTGTATATTTAGCAATGGTGTTGGATGGTGTGCTAAGACGGGCTGGGTGAGTAGAAACCATTCCAAAATAATTTTCTGGGTCACCAAATGCTAGTGACTGCTGCTCTATTATTAGAGTGACCCGTTAAAGGGCTGAATGAAATAATGGAGTCTTACCGACACAACATTCACAAAGAAAGCTATTAATATCATATGCTGATACAAAGCTCGGAGCCTTTTGGGATTTAACGGTTCTCTCAGGCATGAGCTCAGATGGCTGAATATAAACACAACTAAGGACGTGTGGAACGCTCTGAGAAAATTTAGTCTAGTAAAACTCTTTTCTTCTTCCCCCCTTAAAATTCTTCAACAACTTGGCCTTTCCTTTGTATCTGAGGAAGGGAATGTTGACTCTTTAAAAGTC
>NW_015174979.1:46708-53256 GCF_001447785.1 Gekko japonicus | reverse complement strand
TCTAAAACATCACAGAACATTTCATCTTGAGCTAAAGTCTAGAGTATCAATTAATACAGATTTGGTTGTCAAACCATAAAGCTTAGAGAAGATATTTGCAGCTGAATTAGCAGTTCTTCAAATTCTTTAGCTTTCCTGATTTTATGTCCATCAGCAAGTAGCTTCATGCAAAAGCTTCTCATTTGTATGTATTCCAAGTCACTCAATGAAATTGCTGAGCGGTCGGGTTAGAACAGATAAAAGGAATTTTATTTACAAGAGAGTCTTACTTACATCTCTCTAAACACCAGAAAGATTTTAAAAGATCTGGACAACAATGAAAAAATATGGGTAACTTGAGAAAGAGATTTTGAGGTGTGCAACATCAATTTGAATAATTTCGTACCACAATCTATATGTATTTTAAAATTGCAGGGGCAACTCTCTGTTTTCGATTATCTTTCTATATTCATGAAGAAGAGCATCTTGTCTTCGGAGATGCAAAGGAGCACTGTTGCACATTGTGGGTAGCCAACAGGCTGGAGTGGGTTTAATACATCCGCTGATGGTTCTCATTGTTGTATTGAGTTGGAGACCAAGTCTGTGGACATGGGAGCTATTGAGCCAAACTGAAGCACCATATTCAGCAGTACTATACACCAACCCCAAAAGCTGAGCATCTAAGTGTCGTAGCAAACACACTCCAAGTTGTACCACAAACTTTTTAGTGAATGTTGTTTTGCAATCGTATTTTCGCTGCTACATTGCTAAAATGGTGTTTATAGCTCAAGGTCCTGTCCAGAGTAATGCCAAGGTACTTAAGTGTATGGCTGTGTGTAAGATGGGTGCTATTAAGTAGACATTCAGTTCATGGTTGGCAAGATTCTTATTGAGATGGAAACAGGAGCACTTCGGAATTCTTTTTCTTAGGCATTCTATCCTCCAAACCACCAGATAATTGTAAACTGTAGTTGTCAATCACCATTAAATCTAAACGGCACCGTTTATCTTCCTCTATCTTCCACTAGCAATTTAGAACAACAAGAAGAGTAGGTTTTTATACCCTGCTTTCCTCGACCTTAAGGAGTCTCAAAGCAGCTTACAATCACCTTCCCTTCCTCTTCTCACAACAGCACCTTGTGAGGTAGGCGAGACTGAGAGAGATCTGAGAGAACTGGGACTGGCCCAAGGTCACCCAGCCGGCTGCATGTGGAGGCATGGGGACCAAACTTGGTTCTTCAGATTAGAGTCTGCTGCTCTTAACCACTACATCACGCTGGGTCTGTTAAACTTTGGTTTAAATAGAAACTTATAAAGCACAATAGATTAAGTTTACACCTATGCAAGTAATGAAAGCTCTTCAGCGGTCCCTGCCACACGGGGGGGAAAATGCGTGGGCAAAGTGTGGCTTTTGAAAGCCGCACCAAAATAGGCACACGGCGGCGGGATCACAGAGATCCCGTGAGCCGCTGCGCACTTGCTCCCTGGCACAATCAGATGCCGGGGACACCGGGGAGAAAGCCACAAAACAGAGAGGGAGGCTACCGAACTGCGCATGTGTGAGCATGTGCAGTTCGACCAGGAGCCTCGGATGTGCCGGCAGAAGGACACGCCGGTGATCCCACGGCCGTGCTTGCCGCGGCCTTTCTGGTAAGTCCACCTCTAGGGGTGGTTCTTTTTTGCAGCTGGTTTTCGGTCTGAAGGGGCGGATTGGGGACGGGTGCGCACCGCTTCCCAGATGTTGCGGTGCGATTATGCCCATTTGCTGCGCCCCCGATCTGTCCCTCTCCCGGCCCAAACCCTTACATGTCACCAGGGCCGATGATACTTATTACACATTTACTACAAACTCTCCAAAGTCTGACAGAGTGGCTGGTTGAGGTCACACCGAGGTCCATGTGCAGCCTGCAGGTCACACAAAGAAATAAGTAGATGGAAGGCTGTAGCAGCCGGGATTTTGTAATTTGGGGGGGGGGGCTTTAAATAAGTTGGGGGGCACTGACGCCACAAAATAAAAAATAAAAGTAAAGTAAAATTTTAAAAAACTCACATTTGCAGCGTTTGCACTCTGATTGCCTATGCGGGGAAGCAAGCCGCATTTGGGGAAGGGGTGCTGATGGGGGATCCCCCGGGTGGCCCAGAGAGCCGGGGGCCTGGGGGCTATATGGAAGTCAGGGGGCCAGGCCCCCCAAAAAACAACCCACTGTAGCTACAGGCCTGGCTGGAAGATGGCTTCTCTGTCTATGCTGTTCTGCGGCCCTCCAGGGCCAAGCAGGTGGCTGGGTTTCCTCGCTTTCATGCTTAGCGTTAGAAGGATGAGTGACCAGAGCACAGGTGCAGGGATGATCCCGATTTACTGGCTGCCACACCTCAAACCTCCCCTGCTTCCTGTGTGTTTCTTTTTTAGGGCCTGCATCGGAGCTGAAGTACTTAAAATAACAGCCAGTAATTAGAGTTTATCACTCTCACAATGAAAGATGCTGCCACAGTTTGACTCTAACAGCCTCATGATACAAAATTTCTCCAGTTCATAATATTTTTATTATATGGCAGGCCTTCCTGGTGCTGAAATTAATACTAATATTAGCAATTAAAAAACAAGGGCTGATTTCGCACTAGAGCTGCCTGGATGTTGCACTGCCATTTGCCCCAATACTATTGGTCAATTTCACACCCGAAGCCGCGGAGCTGCATTTGATTTCCTCCGCAGTTTAGTGATCCTCAAAAAACAGGATTACAAAACTGTGGGGGAAATCGGGCAAAGCCGCGAGTCAAAATGCAGCCCCGCAGCTTCGGGTGTGAAATTGATCAATAGTATCGGGGAAAACGGCGGCACAACATTGAGGCAGCTCTAGTGCGAAATCAGCCAAGATGTATTGTATCACTCACTCAACCAGGCAGCCACAGCCACTTTCAGTACCTGCTCGGAAACTGATTTCTTAACTCTTTATCTGATGCCAGTGAAACTGTATTGCTTGTTGCAACTGACTTGTGGGTTTCTTTTTAAAATGGGAATGCGATTTATGGAACAATGCAATACCCTGCAGTGGAGAATCATGTCAAGAATATTGCATATGTCCCAAAGTGTTCTAGAGCTGACATTCAGATGGAAAAAAATACTTTCCTCTTAAACAATTAACTATCTCTCCAATTTGGAAGGTAGTGTGGCCTAGTGTTTAGAGTGCCAGACCTGGCTGGAATCACCATTCTGCCACAGAAGCTTGCTGCGAGACCTTGGGCCAGTGGATCTTTCTCAGCCTAACCAACTCTTCGATTCAGGGGGGCAGCCATGTTGGTCTGAAGCAGCAGAACCAAGTTTGAGTCCAGCGGGGCACCTTTAAGATCAACCATGTTTAATTCTGGGTACGAGCTTTTTTTGTGCCTGCACCCTTCTTCAGGTACATGCACACTTCTCCAGATACATTGAAACAGAAGTCACCAACCATTACATATAGTTAGCTGGTGAGACGGATGTTGCCAGGAAGTGCCAATTAGAGCTAAACGTGGATTAAGGCAATTGATAAGACCTGTGAATAGCAGCAGATAATCAATAATGAAAGGGAGTGGTAAAACGCCTGCTGGTAACATCAATGAACAGCTGCTACAGCTGTTCGAGACCCACCGCAGCCAGGGTGAGCTCCTGGCCCTAGTCCCAGCTCCTGCCCACCCAGCGGTTCGAAAGCAATTAATATAAGCGAGTAGATGAATGGGTACCTGCCCTTAGGTGGCAGGGGGGACCCTCCCCGTACGGAGGTGTGTGGCAGGAGAAGTAGAAGCAACAGCAGCGGCGGTGACAGTGGAAATGGCGGCAATGTAGTGGCGTAGCGTCGGAGCGGCAGAGCGAAGGCAAGCGGAGCGATGGAGGTGGAGACAGAGGCGGAGTCACAGAAGGACGTGGTGATGTGACGCAAGCGCAACGAAGCCGTACGGATGTTAGCTGGGCTGTAAGTCGATACGACCCACATAGCAGACGGGCCCGCCGAAAGAAAGAAAGAAGAAGCCACCGGACCGGACGACAACACCAGGAACCGAGCACTGACACCCGAAAGACCACCCGGGAAGAACAACCAAGAAAAACAGCGAGCCCTGCCACTTGGGTGCCGGTGGGCAGTCCTAACCCCTGTAGACATGTGGCCTTAGCTAGGGATAAATTTGGAACTTGTAAGCCGCTCAGAGACCCTTCGGGGTTGGAGCGGGGTAGAAATCGAAGATATAAATAAATAAATAAACAAATGTTGTAATCCATTTTGGACCCCCAGTGGGGAGGAAAATGGGGGATTAAATAGATAAACAAATAAAAATCAAAAACTCACCCAACAAACTAAGTGTTTTAATAGCTGTGCATGTCTTCCAAAGCAACCATCAATCTCGCTAGAAAACTCCCTCCCTGCAACGCAACTCTGGTTGTCTAGTGGTTTTAAAATTACCAACCTATGGCTGCGGTCACATGGAACATTAGCCACGCTACAGAGACGGAAGATAGGAGGATTTTCCGGGCGCGATATCACAGCGCCACATCTGGGAAGCGTAGAGCTCCTGTGCCTAACCTGAGGCTTCCCGCCGAAGATGCGGGGTAAAAAACTAGTACCTCCGAGGTACTAGTTTCCGGAAACCGTGGGGCAAGAGCGGGCGCCTGATCGCGTTTCCAGTGGAATCCCGTGGCATCCGGCACCTGCCCATGTCCCGTCGTGAACAGGTTTTTTCCCCTTCAAGTCTCCACAGGATGCGCACAAGCCCAACGGCGCATGTGCACAAAAAGGCCCCCTCCCACTGCAGCCAGGCTTGCCACCTCTGGAGGATCACTATGGCCACTGTCGCGTAGGTGGTTAGAGTGGCTGTGACGAGGGGGCCCACCTCCCCCTCCATTGGCTATGCCTCGGAGCTCTGTTGGGGTCCGGAAGCATCTGTCGCCCTCTCCAGTAAGCCCACCACCCGCCTTTGGATGTGCAGATACGATTGCTCAGTCATGCGTATGCACAAACTTCAGTTTTTTAAAAAAAATCCATCCGTTTGCCACAAAAGTGGCACCTAGCGATTGCTGGTGTGATCGCGCCACACCGCTTCTTTTCCGCGCTGCAGGACAGTCGTGTGATCGGCACCTTCCCCCTAAACATGGGACCTCAGTGGGACTTCAACTGGACGTCTGATCGTGCAACCGCACGTTATTTTGCTCCGGGGCAAACAGCCACGCTCCCCCCCCCGCATTTTCCTGCCCATGTGACCGGGGCCTTTGTAATCTTTGCATTGCATTGCCTTCCATCTCAACAGCTCTACAACATGTACACATTAGTGTGAAAATGTTAGTGTGAAAATGTGTATGTGGTTAATTATTTCATATGTGATTAATTATTTCTCATATTATTTCTCATATGGCATTTTGTGTAGAATCGCCAGAAGATCCTAAGATTGTCTGGCAGTCAGAAGTTCTAGCTCTTTTTGCGTTATGCACCACTAGACTTGTTTTGAATGCAAGAGACATTTCAGAGGTGGTTTTCCATTGTCTGCCTCGGTGTCACGACGACCCTGTTCTTCCTCGGAGGTCGCCCTTACAAATACTAGCCAAGGCCGACCCTGCTTAGCTTCCAAGATATGAGATTAGGTCAGCTGGGCTTTCCAGGTAAGGGTATCTTCAACAAAGTGAGCCAGTTTAAATAAAAAAGGATTTTTAAAAAAATGTTCACAGAGACCAAACTAGAATTTGGGCTTTGGGGAATTTGACAATATAGCTAGTCAAAAATCTGCTGTATCTTCTCTCTTTAAATTGTATGTTCTAAAGCTAACCAATCCTAGCAACGATGCAGAGCACTGGAAACCATCTCTGTTACCTGAAGTAACTTACCTCTCCAGAGACCCAAAGGCAACAACTGAGAAATATTAACAAGTTTTCTAAAAACTGGGAGTCCTAAAGTTTGGGAGTCACAACAGAAAAGGCCTGTTGAATTTTACTACCACTGTCCATGTCTAGACAGAAGGAGGAGAAGGAGGAAAAGGAGTAAAAGAAGGAGAAGGTGGAGGAGAAGGAGGAGAAAAGAAGAGGAAGAAGAGGAAGAAGAGGAAGAAGAGGAAGAGATTGGATTTATGCCCCACACTTCACTTCCCAAGGAAGTCTCAGAGCGGCTTACAAACTCCTTTCCCTTCCCCTCCCCACAACAGACACACTGAGAGGTAGGTGGGGCTGAGAGAGCTCTGACAGAAACTGCTCTTTTTTCAAGAACTGCTCTTATCAGAACTATGGCTTGCCCAAGGTCATCCAGCAGGTGCAAGTGGAGGAGTGGGGAATCAAACCCGGTTCTCCCAGATTAGAGTCCGCGCACTTAACCACTACACTACACTATTGGGAAATACAAACTTTCACCCCCATAGAGCAGCAAAGTAGGTTTGGACAACATGATAGAAAAGTTGAGAAGAAGAAGAATAGATTGGGTTTATATCCTGCCCTTCACTACCCAGAGGAGTCTCAGAGCGGCTCACAATCTCCTTTCCCTTCCCCTTCCAACAACAGACACCCTGTGAGGCAGGTGGGGCTGAGAGAGCTCTTGACAGAAACTGCTCTTTTTCAAGAAACGCTC
>NW_015174979.1:29690-46682 GCF_001447785.1 Gekko japonicus | reverse complement strand
GCTCTTATCACAACTACGGCTTGCCCAAGGTCATCCAGCAGGTGCAAGTGGAGGAGTGGGGAATCAAACCCGGTTCTCCCAGATTAGAGTCCGCGCACTTAACCACTACACCAAACTGGCTCCCTTGGGATGTGAAGGGCATAATACAAAGTGCAATGAAAGCGTAATACAAAGTTGAGCCTAAAATTTGGGAACAAAGGGGACATGCTGAAGAAGGCTGTTCTTCAGATTCCCTGGATCCAAACTATTTGAAGTTTTAAAGACTGGTACCAGCAGCTTGAACTGAGGTTGAATCATAGAATCACAGACACATAGAATGTTAGAGTTGGAAGGGACCTTGCAGGTCATCTAGTCCAACCCCCTGCACTCTGCAGGAGCGTAGCCGAAAGGTAGCCCTACAACATACCCGAAAGATGGTCGTCCAGCCTCCTCTTAAAAACATCCAGCATCCATCACCTCCTGAGACAGTCTGTTCCATTGCTCAACTACTCTTATAGTCAGGAAGACTGAGGAGTTTGCAGATTAAAAAAGAAAAAAACTGAAGAATGTTCTATGCATTATATTAATTAGTCAAAGCAATGAGTTTCTTTCCTTACTCCTATTAGTGCTGAGCCATATAGCATTCTTAGATCTGTGTTAGGCAGGATTCTGTCTTGAATTACAATAACCCAGGTTTGCCAAATTCCCTGCAGGGCCACTGGGCAGTTCAAAAATGTATGTAAGTACATAGCAATAGCTGCAGGATATAGTATTTCTCACCCATGGTACCTCTAGAGTTACAGTATTGAATAATTCTTCTCTCCCCCCCCCCCTAATAAAAGTATTCACAAAGAAGAAAACAGTCAGCTGGAGAAAAAGATGTAATAAATTCTGTTAGTTGTTCATGAGCTCCTAGAATATGAAAGACAGCAGAAAACTAACTTTTCTGGAGTGTTTAAGATAAGTAGCTAAATGTTCAAATAAGCAAACTGAAATCAGTTGAGGTGAAATGCCGGCTTTGGCGGGGAGGGTGGGGTAAAAATCCAATAAATAAATAAATTATACAGACACTTACTTGGGAGAAAATCCCATTGAATCCATAGGACCTACTTCAACCTGACACTATCCAGCTCAAAGGTGCTCTGAGCAGCATACACAGTTATTTGTTGTTGTTGTTGTTGTTGTTGTTCAGTCGCACAGTCGAGTCCGACTCTTCGCGACCCCATGGACCAGGTCACGCCAGGCCCTCCTGTCTTTCACCATCCTCTGAAGCTGGCTCAACTTCATGTTCATTGCATCTATGACACTGTCTAACCATCTCATCCTTTGCCGTCCCCGTCTTCTTTGACCTTCAATCTTTCCCAGCATCAGGGTCTTCTCCAGGGAGTGCTCCCTTCTGCATCAGGGTCTTCTTCTCCAGTGAGTGCTCCCTTCTCATTTGGTGGCCAAAGTATTTGAGCTTCAGTTTCATTATCTGGCCTTCCAGGGAACAGTCAGGGTTGATTTCTTTTAGGATGGACTGATTAGATCTTCTTGCAGTCCAGGGGACTCTCAAGAGTCTTCTCTTATAGCCTCTTCCATATATATGTGTCTGTGTGGTATAAGATATCTATGTATCTATGGTCGCGATCACACGCACAATTATCCACGCCATAGGCGCGAATGCCAAGTGGATTTAAAGGGTGCGATCAGACACGAACATCTGGGAAGCGCCCCGTCAGCAACCCGTTTTGCTCCACCACAGAAGAAGAGTAAAAAGACACCGGGGAAAGTCCAGTAGCAAATGGGTTGCTACGGGGCCACGGACGGACTTTCCCCTGTCTGATCATTCCAGCGTGCTCTAATGGCATCGGGATGGTCTGATCAGGCCATCCTGACTCCGTGCCATTGTCTTTCCCCCCCTTCTCATTGAGCATCATTGCACCCTCCATAGGGATCCATCGATTCCCCATTTAAGTGCATTGGGAACCAACAGCAAAAAAACCCTCGACTCACCCGCGGTTGCGTCTGATCCCATTGAGGCAGGCTGCCCCCGCAGCTTCGAAGGACTGTGTGATTGCGCAACTGCAGGTCAAATTCCTCCAGGGGAAATGGCCTCGCTCCCCCCCCCCGCATTATCTCACGTGTGTGACCGCCACCTATAATAATAATAATCTTTCAATTTATTAATCGCCCAATCCTGCAGAGCTTGCTGGCTCTGAGCGATTTACAGTTACTCATTCACTCTGGACTAACAATGATTTATGTGGGTAAGGGAGGGCAACATATATCTTTTTAAATCACACACATTCACAGTCGGCGAGGGTTTGTTCAGCTGCAGGGTCAGACGTGTTCACTTCGGCTCGGCTAGATGACGTCAGCTTCTCCAGGTCTTGCAGCGCCGCACTGCCACCGCCTGGCCGGAACGACCCATTACAGGCTCCTCGGGGTCAAAGAGATTTTTCTTAGGCTTTCAATCTTGCGAGCTGAGCATTCCGGTCGCCGGCTAACACCTCCCCCACTGGGTTTTTTTTTGGTGTGCCCACCCTCTCTAAGGAGTGGTACCCATTTTATCTACTCACCAAAGCTTTCGAACCGCTGGGTGGACGGCGAGCTAGGGACAAGGCTGGTAGCTCACACCAACACGGGGCTAGAACTGACAGCCGTACTGTTCAGCTCAGATGGTACTAACCAGAGGATAAATCCTCTGTGCCACTGCTATATTTATCTGTCTATCACAGTCAAGTTACAACTGACTTAGAGAGACCTCATAGGGTTTTCAAGGAAAGATGCATTCAGTGGTGTTTTCCCATTGCCTTCTTCTGAGTCACAGCCGTACTGTTCAGCTCAGATGTTACTAACCAGAGGATAAATCCTCTGTGCCACTGCTATATTTATCTATCGCAGTCAAGTTACAACTGACTTAGATAGACCTCATAGGGTTTTCAAGGAAAGATGCCTCACTAGTGTCTGCCATGGAAAGGTATTTGTCTCCACACAATGGGAAAGAAAGGTTGCCATTGATGCTGCATCGCCTTGTCCCAGGTGGGAGTCTTCACATATATTGGGTGAGTATAGAGGCTAAGACGCTGAACTGCAGGCTGTGGAAGGTCAGTAGTTCAGCAGTTCGAGACCCGAGTGCACCGCATGACGGAGTGAGCTCCCATCTCTAGTTCCAGCTCCTGCCAACCTAGCAGTTCGAAAGCAAGAAATTGCAAGTAGATAAATAGGGACCACTTCAGTGGGATGGGAACAGCGTTCCGTGCGCCTTGGTGTTTAGTCATGCCGGCCACATGACCACGGAAACGTCTTCGGACAGCGCTGGCTCTTCGGCTTTGAAACGGAGATGAGCACCGCAACCCTAGAGTCGGACTCGACTGGCTTTCGAGCAAGGGACACCTTTACGTTTACCTATAGAGGCTAACTATATTTAACATAGTTTCAGGTGGGTCGCCGTGTTAGTTTGAAGCAACGGAACAAAGTTTTATTCTGGGCATAAGCTTTTGTGTATATGCACACTTCTGAAGAAAGCTTAGAACCAGAATTAAACTTTGTCGGTCTTAAAGGTGCCCCTGGACTCAAACTTGGTTCTCTCTTTCACATATGCATTGTCTATGTTAATCATCCTTTTTTTTCTCTTCAGAAAGAAGGCTCAGGAAAGTGTGACTGGGAGCATATAAACAGTGGGGCAGGGGGCACAGAGCTTTACCTTGCCCATTTCCCATGCCAAATTCCTCAAATGCCTCCCTATTATTAGATCTACTGATAGGAAAAGGGTTGCATGCTAAATCCCCCATCACCACTTTTCTAAAGAAGAAACTGGATTTCTAGTATGCAGACTGGGCACATGACCTGTACATAAATATGTACCAAGCGGTGTGCAAAGAGTTCCTTGGCCATGCTACAAATAGCCCTTTTGAGCAGGGGCACGTTGCCAGAAATCAAAGGGAAACTTTCTAAAGGAATTCCAGTTATCGTCGCTGTATCTGCTTTAACTCCAAAAGCAGAAAGAGAACTATTCAATTTTGAATACCTATTCCAACATTTTAAAAGTTGGGGTCCAAAATAGCACAAAAGAAGTTCTCTCTATTCCTTTTTATCCATTTTCTTTCTGAAATCCAACAATCCATTAATTTCCCCCTTTTTAGGGACTTGGATTCTGTTTTGAATTGATTCCATTTTGATCAAAATAAACGTTTGAGGAGAGGAGGGGCAGGAAGGAGGTTTTGCAAAATTCCACTCTGCAGATCCTCAGAGGCCGGTGATGTCTTCTCCAACTTTCCTGTCTTCCTGCTAGAATATCATCCTGTCTGCATAACAGCAAAACATCTGCAAGGGCTGAAGTTAGAAAAGGGTGCATAGAGCACCACCGTATGGTGGAACAGAAAACTACAAAGAGAAGTAACAAAGAAATTAAAGAGAATTTCCTCTTTTGAAAGAGAAAAAAACAAATATGAGGAATCAGTGGCTACATCTTTATTTTTGGGAAAAGAAATTCTACTTCCTATAACAACACTAGTCTGAGACAGGCATGTTTAATTAAAAAATATGATGCACATATTGTGTGCTTTTGAGCATTAGCATCTCTCTCTTTCCTCTCCTCATCTATGATTTGTGTCAGTTAAGTACAATCCTCCATACACATAGAAAGCTCATCTCACATTTCCAAGGCCACAGACTTATCCTTGGCTACTGTGAGAAAAAAACATGCACTGGACATAAGGCTGGTACTCTAATCAGTCAGCAAAATAACCCAGATGCCAATGTTCTTCCTATATCTCATAAAGCTGAAAGAAAAATCAAGGGTGGGGAAAAAATCTCCCTTGCTTCCTTAGCTTTCTGATCAGGTACAGAAGTGTGGTATGATTTATTTCTTTATTTATTTTACCATTTTGCAAGACAATGCTAACCACTACCTTACCAAATGGTTGTGTACCCATTGGGGTGAGTAAAGATTTGGTCAGTGATTGCCTGTAGTCAACCTTTTTCATCAGTAGCAGATTGAAATGCCCCATCCAAAGACTCAAACATGCAGAAGACAAGATTGCAGCTGCATAGCCTCAGCTGTTGAGGGAGTTTTCCCCTCCCTTCCGCTCTTCTCCCAAGCAGCTGATTAATATGAGAGCTGATTGCATTACTGGGGCTGTGACTAAGCAGTCCCTGCAGGTAGATAGGGATGCCAGACTCCAGTTGGGATCTGGGGTCCCCCAGAATTACAGTGCATCTCTAGACTACAGAGATCAGTTCCCCTAGAGTAAATGGATGCTCTGTGGCCTTGTGCCCCACTGAGGTCTCTGCCCACCCCAGGCTCCATCCCCAGATCTCCAGGAGTTTTCCAACCCAGATCTGGCAACACTGCCTGAGGTAGATCGGATCAGGAATTGTCCGTATGACACCCCAACATCTGTGTGCAGTCTTCATCTAGACAGGAAGCCAGTTTCCTTACATATATTCTCTTATCTGAATCAGGACAAAGGGGCAATTCCATAAGAGCAACCCAAGAGGAAGTGGGGTGGCTTTGCACTGAATAATTCCCATAAAAATTCCATCAAGCTTCAAATTAAAGGCAGACAACTGAAGTCCAGGACTTGGAACTGTTACCAGAGGAGGACCTTTTTACAACAAACAAAAAACCCTAACTTGAATTAGGCTTATCAACTCTTTAAAATGTCTTTTGGCAGTACCCCTGTTCCATTCACAGCGGCAGGACCAAAGGAAATCCATCAAAAGTTTCCCCTTCCCTGTGTCTTGATGCCAGAAGAAATTCTGTCATATAACTGTTCAAGGAACAAGATCTTTGCCAGAAAGGGGTGAGGGGAGGCACTCTCATTTTGAAGATGTGAAAATTGGAACTTCTGCTCCATCACAAAGAACTAGCATCTTTTATCTCCCTACAATTTGTGTGGTGAATATTGTCTTTTTAAAGTATACAGCGAGGAAAGCATGTTTTTGTAGCTGAAAGGATTGGAACCAGAAGGAGAACCCATGATTTCCTGGAGATGCTCCAAGGCCATTATAGCTGCAATCATTTCTGACACTTTTCTTTGGATGGCCAGATCCACAGAGCGATCAAATGCTTTGGAGCTAAAATCTGATATGAATCTAATAAAGTTGGGGTAAAAAGTGACAAGCAGACGCTGAATGTTAGAAGGTCATCTTCCTGCCAGCTATGACAGGTTTCAAAAATCAATGGGTGGGTAGCAGCCGTCAGATGGATCAGATGCCCATTAAAGAGGCACACATCCTTATTATAATGTAAAGACAGAGTTCTGTGTATTATTAGGATTATGACATTGCCTTTCCTTGTCAAAAATCAGAAAACAAAGCTTCTAGAGATTTAACAGCACCACTTCCGGATTGCATGGTAATGTCTGCCTGGTTATCTCATTAATCTGAGATAGCACACTTCTCCGAAAAGATTGTATTCCTAGACAGCCCCACCAGCAATGATAGTATGTCCCTATCTGACCGCAGCTGACTGTTAAGAATGTATGTAATTATCCTTATTAATTTAGAATCAAAAAGTATTTGATGTATGTAATGTTAATGTTAGTAACAAAAACAATAAAAACTTTTTTTAAAAAGAAAACAGAAAACAAAAGTTTCTCCTTCTGATTTCCCTCCTTAGGACACAAGGCTAGAAGTTCTGGTAGATAAATGGTAGCCCCTCCCAAATAGCATCTCCCTCTCCTCCATAAATTGCTGGGATACAAAATGCAGATCATTTCACACTCCTGCACTGCTGCATCTAGTTGGGACAGGGATTTTATATTCTAATAGCAAAGTTGGCCACATTTTGGGTACATACATCCAGTGACTCGAGCTGTCAGTGGACAAGACAGAACTTTCTCCAAACCTGAAAAGGGCTCCAGGTTTGCACAAAAATGTGAAATCTAACAAAACAACCATTGGGGAGTTTTAAAAATTAGAAAATGATAAAACGTTGATTTTTCTCAGTGGCTGTTGCTAGGCAACCCCAGTATTCCGGGCTGGGTTTTCATGCGTAAAAAAGACAGGGGGCAGGGGGCCCTTTCCAGCCCTATTTTGGCCTTTGAGGGAGGGGTGATCAGGGCCAGGCCTGACTTAAGTTGCCAGCTCCAGGTCGGGAGATTCCTGGAGATTTTGTGGTGGAGTCTGAGGAGGGCAGGGTTTGGGGAGGGAAGAGGCTTTGGCTGGATATACTGCCACAGAGCCCACCCTCCAAATCAGCCATTTTCTCCAGGGAGACAGATTTCTGTCATCTGGAGTTCAGTTGTTATTCTGGGGGGACCTCCAGGCCCCACCTGGAGGTTGGCAACTCTAGGCCTGGCAACAACCTCTGGGTGACTTGGCATCACCCAACTGGCATGACTCAACTAGGCCTGGCTGCTTGCTACTGTTCAATGGCAGCCACCCTATGAAAGCCAGTGTGGCATAGTGGTTAGAGCTTCAGAGTACGGTCTGTTGAGACCCAGGTTCAGATCTTCACCTTGCTGTGGAAGCTGACTGGGTAATTTTGGACCAGTCACATACTTTCAGCCTAATTTACCTCACAGGATTGTTGTACAGATAAAAAGGAGAGCTGCTTTGGTCCCCACCAATGCTCCCTCTAAGCTGTAGAATCTTGTGAGCAAAAATTCCACTTTGTGAGCTGCTGGCATTAAAGTTGTGAGCGAGTGATTTGGCTGCTGCATAAATTAGTTTGCTCTGGAGCCCTCCTTCCTGAGCTAAGACAAAAATGTGTGAGCCAGAGGCTAAAAAACTGTGAGCTAGCTCACACTAACTCAGCTTAGAGGGAACACTGGTCCCCACTGTGGAGAAAAGACTGTAGTTTTCCTAGGCAGAGGTAGGCCTGTTGTTGGCCCTCCAGAGGAACTGGTTGGCCACCGGGTGAGACAGAATGCTGGACTAGATGGACTGTTGGTCTGATCCAATAGGGCTCTTCGTATGTTCTTAAGATGAACATTTACGTTCTATCCATTCACATAGAAATAGGATAGGACCAGATATCCTGCTGTTCAGTAACCAAACGGAATGTGAAGGATTACATCCATTGAAACGTGTTCTCATTTGATAACAGTGGGAAGAGACCCACTGGTGTCACTTAGCTTTGGTACCGCTCTGAACAAAATGACAAAGTTTGATTTCTATGCCTTTTGAAAATTGTCTGGGCTTTTCATTTTAAACATCTGTCAGCTCAGGAGTATTTCTGCATCCACAGCTTTTACATGGAACAATGCACAGCTTCATCTTTGCAACAGTGTATTATGAGTCTATTACATGTGTTTGAAGATAATTTCTCATGTCATTATGATGTGTAGGCTTGTAAATGATTCATCTGAATTTATAAAAATGAATTTCTAATAGGAATGCAGCTGCAAAAACATTTCTGGGTTGGAAGCCGCTGCAACATTTATTATGAATTAGGAAAGGATCCTTCACGAGAGAGTTGGGTTTTCATTAATGTCGGAGTGACATTTGCAAAATTGATTTGTGTTGACATTTAGAGCACTTCTGTTGTAGTACGAGCCTATGTTTGACATTAAGCAAACTAAATTACATTGGTTATGCTTAAGAGCTTCCTATGGAACACTGTTATTTTACAAAGCAGAGGACATGGCTACTCCAGAGAGGTACAAGAAGAATCAAGGATACGCATCAGGTCTCAAAGCAGGAGAGAGACCAACCACTCATCTACAGAAAACAGAGGCATGATGAAGAGAAATTTATGTAGTTCAGATGACACGTTAACCTTTGGTCTTCAGGAAGAAACAGCATATAAAACTTAACTAGGGTTGACCCTGTTTAGCTTCTGAGATGTGATGAGAACAACCTAACCTGGGCTAGACCTGGTTTAGAAAACATTAGCATTGCCAAACTGGGTCAGGATCTATAGACCACAAGACTTAAGAGCCTTGTTGCCAGTAAAACCAGGGGTCATTTCCTGCAGGAGCGCACAGGAGCGGAGCTCTGGCAGTAAAGAGCCCAGGGGGCGGGCACATGCAACAAGCCCCACCCCCTGCTCCCAGCAGCCCTCAGTCAGAGCAAGAAGCAGCTAGGTAAGTTGCAGAGCCCCCCCCCCGGCCCCCCGGTCCGAAACAGTCCAGTGACAGTCCAGTGGCACCTTTAAGACCAAAGTGTATTCAGGTACAAGCCCTCCCTCCTCTGAGAGGACAGATTTGCACGTTCCCCCCCCCCAATAGCTAGCAATCCAAAACAGTCCAGTGGAGCCTGAGCGGTGGGTGTTGCCTTCTGACACACTTCCGGTGATGTCAGGGGGTGTGGCATATGCAAATAAGTTATGCTAATGAGTTATGCTAATGAGCTCCTGCACCTCTTTTTCTACAAAATGACCCCTGAGTAAAACCTTACACCTTCCAAGAATGTATTTGGGGATGTTTGGCCCTTGATTATGTCCGTAAGTCAGGAAAGATTGGCTGCTTCTTTAACCCTTGCATGTAAGATATGCCTACCAAAAATCCCCCGTCTACAATATAATATAAGTGTGCCAGTGGAAGTATCACTGACTACAACTAGGGGCGGGGCTGAGCCACTAGTGTGGCAGCTGGTCACACCACTAGGTGGCAGTTTTTCATCCACAGTGAGAATCCCATTGGCTACTTGGCCTACAAGCCACCAACACAGACACTGCGCAGAAGAGGTGCAGGGATCAGGAAGGCAATAATGGGATTAAAACAAGGAAATAAGGGTTTAAAATAGGGAAGTGTGAGGCTGGAGCTACCATCCAATCAGCATCTCAGATCTTGGCAGAAGGAGTTTCAAGTTTAGGAAACTACTGGTCTCAACAGGCCTGCTGATGAGGCCACGACAATGCCCCACCAGGGTGGGTCTTCTCAGCTGTCCCCTCTGGTTTCAGACCACCCATCACAGGATTGAGAAACACCTTTTTAGGAATATTAGGGATGTTATTCAAGTAGACAAATGGGTACCTGCCCTACGTTGGCAGGGGGCACCCTCCTCCTGATGGTGTGTGCCAGGAGTGTTGGCGGCGGCAGCAGCGATACGGCGGCGGAGCAGAGGCAACCCGTGGATACAGCGGCGACGGAGACTGGATGGAGGTGGAGCTATCGCAGCGGGATGACAGCGCGACAGCATGACGATGCAGCGCGGCTGAGCCTAAGGGACAAAGGCTGGAACTGCAATCGGGAGCTGCCACGCACTGGAGGAATCCATCAGAGGAGCCTGCCGGGAGATGTCGTCGACCCGTCCTAAGGCGCCAGGAAGAAACAACGGAAGCCTGCCCGTGGAATACACCAGGACCGCGCTGCTCAGGTGTCGATAGGTAGCCCCTCCCCCAGTCGAATCATGGCCCTAGGATAGGAACTAATTAGGCACTTAGGCCATATACCTGTAAACCACCCAGAGACCCTCGGGTAAAGGGCGGTATACAAATCGAAAATATAAATAAATAAATAAATAAATAAATAAATAAATAAATAAATAAATAAATAAATAAATAAATAAATAAATAAATAAATACTGGTCCCAACAGGCCTGCTGATGAGGCAACGGCAATGCCCCACCAGGGTAGGTCTTCTTAGCTGTCCCCTCTGGTTTCAGACCGCCCATCACAGGATTGAGAAACACCTTTTTAGGAATATTAGGAATGTTATTGGGGATATTACCAAATAAATTACCCAAAGTTTTGGAAGAGATATTTTAATGGTGACGGCAGCTAGAATGATTTGCGCAGCAAAATGGAAATCAGAGGTTTGTCCAAGCTAAGAAGAATGGGAAAATAAACTTGCTGATTATGCAGTAATGACAAAATTATCAACGTATTTGAGAAATGGATCAAATTCCGAAATTTGAGGTGAGATGGAGTGTATATTATGCAAGCAGGAGACAAATTTAGAATGAGAAACAGTTTTAAAAACTGCATATGAATGTGCTGTAATGCATATAAATGTACTGTAATGTTAAGCTGATTGAGAACAAGTTCTGAATATAAATGTATAAGGAGCTGGATTTGGGATAAAACGTTTTCTACTTTTCATTGTGTGATATATAAGGGATGTCTATTAAACTTGACTACATTTCTATATTAAATGATGAAATATGTAATAAAGATATGTGGTAAAGATAAAATTAATAAAATGTCCAAAATAAGGATCACTGTACCTTATGGAAAAGGTTTTTAAATTGCGATGAAGGGGATGTAGGGGATAATTTTTTAAAAACTTCTTGTTTGACATACCCTGTAATGTACTTGCTGATTATACAACTTGTTGATATATACAACTTGTCGTATAACCCCCCTTTTTCCTCTTCTGTAACTTTTTTATTACTATCTTGTTTTTCAAAATAAAATATGTCTATATCTATCTCTATATAGAGATAGATATATAGATAGAGATAGAGAGAAATGCCTTCTTAGAACTTCAGGGAGGATCGTCCATTATAGCTGCTGGGAAAAGTCCTGGGCCTTCTGGAAATTGGCTGTGATACTTGCGAAGAATGAAACCGTAACAAATCTGTTATCTTCAGATTGGTTTTGTCCAAGATACACTTGGTGGTGGAAAGTGCTGTAAGCTCACAGGTGCCTTACGGAGATCTCACAGGGTTTTCAAGGCAAGAGACATAGATGTCCGGAGATGGTTTGCTATCGCTTGCCTCCACATCATGACCCCGGTATTCCTTGGAGGTCCCCCATCCATTTACTAACTGGGGCCAACCCCACTTAGCTCCCAAGATCTGACAGGATCGGGCTCACCTGGGCTATCCAGGTCAGGGCAAGATGCACTTAGGAGAGCTCTTATGGAAGGCAGTCAGGGGCCCCGGTCACACGGCAAAGTTGCTGCAGGACAGGCATGGATGGTGGGAGGATTATCCGGGCGCGATCACACCCCAACATCTGGGAAGTGGAGTGCACCCGTGGCTTACCGCTGACAATGCGCCTTAAAAAACTAGTACCTCCAAGGTACTAGTAAACATTTGCCACGGGCTGCCTCCAGACACCCATGGTGTGATCGCGCCGGTGCGCGGCATTCCCCTCCGGTCCCTCGTTTACCCGCTGGCACCGAGGGAAGGACCCGTGGTGTGCTGCTGGCACATCTGATCGCATAATCGTGCATCAAACTATGCCAGGGAAATTAGCCACGCCTTCCCCCCGCGATATCTTGCCTGTGTGACCGGGGCCCTGATAAGGTTTTTAAACACACACCCAAACAAAATGACCTTTTAAAAAAAGAAACACACAACAAAGTAAGTCCTCCCCACCCCCGCTTACTTTTTATACCACTGGATCATCTAAAGGAAAATGACTGAGAATTGAATTTTGGTGTTGGGGTGGAGGGGAGAAAACTGATTACATCTGTAACTATCTTGAGAGCTAATCAGTCTTTACTTTACAAAGGGATGGGCTGAATGAGCTCAACATCTGAGAAGCTCCAATTTGCATTTTAATACAGTTCTGCAGACTGAGACGTCAAATCAAGGACACCTTAATATATTTTCTTAGGAAGACTGAATTGTGGCACTTCAGTTTAGGAAACATAAGAACATGAGACGCCAATGTTGGATCAGGCCAAAGACCCATCTAGTCCAACACTCTGTCACACAGTGGCCAAAAATACCAGGTGCCCTCAGGAGGTCCACCAGTGGGGCCAGGACATTAGAAGCCCTCCCACTGTTGACCCCCCCCAAGCACCAAGAAGACAGAGCATCACTTGCCCCAGAGCCCCTATTTATACCTTGTGGCTAATAGCCACTGATGGACCTCTGCTCCATATGCTTATCTAATTCCCTTTTGAAGCCGTCGATGCTTGTAGCCGCCACCACTTCCTGTGGCAGTAAGAGATGCCTGCACATACATCTGGCCAAACAGCTTTGGCTGTTCGAGCCCCACCGCGGCCGGGGTGAGCGCCCGGCCCTATGTCCCAGCTCCTGCCCACCCAGCGGCTCGAAAGCCCGTTAAAGGGTGATTAGACTAATGGGTACCTGCTACTAGAGCGGGGGGGCACCCGTCCCTGTGTTGCAGCGGCGAGTGGTGAAGCGAAGCAGTGGTTGACGGCGGCAGTGGAGAAAAATGGTGGCTGGCGAGGCAAGGAGCGAGCGAGCGAAGGAGGCCGGACCAACTGGCGTGGAGGCGGAGCAACGCAGCAGGCCGGAGCCTCATTGGGACAGAGGCCGCCGCGGAGCCTGCGCGGAAGTGCGAGTGGTCCTGGCCGGAAATGGAATCGCTACAGCCGGAAGAAGGGAACTCCAAAGACCAGCACCAGAAAAGGACGCCGCCAACTACCGCCCGCAAGAACAGGACAACCGAAGATCCGCCGCAAAAAGGGTGCCTGGTAGGGTAGTCACCACCCCTGTATATCTGTGGCCCTAGGTTAGATTCTGTAAATGTGATTAGCACTCTCTGTAAGCCGCCCAGAGACCCTTAGGGGTTAGGGCGGGATAACAAATCGAATGAATGAATGAATGAATGAATGAATGAATGAATGAATGAATGAATGAATGAATGAATGAATGAATGAATGAATGAATGAATGAATGAATGAATGAATGAATGAATGAATGAATGAATGAATGAATGAATGAATGAATGAATGAATGAATGAATGAATGAATGAATGAATGAATGAATGAATGAATGAATGAATGAATGAATGAATGAATGAATGAATGAATTCCATGTGTTAATCACTCTTTGGGTGAAGAAGTACTTCCTTTTATCTGTTCTAACCCGACCACTCAGCAATTTCATGGAGCGCCCACGAGTTCTTGTATTGTGAGAAAGGGAGAAAAGTACCTCTTTATCTGCCTGTTCTTTCCCATGCATAATCTTGTAAACCTCAATCATGTCATAATCTTGTAAACCTCAATCAAAGGAGGGGTGGGGTTGGAGGCCTAGGGAGGCCAGCCTCCAGGGGGGAGAAAAGGGATGCTTTGGAGGACGGACTCTATGGTATTGTGCCCCACTGAGGCCCCTGTCCTCCTCTGCCTGCACCCCCAAATCTCCTGAAGTTTCCCAACCTGGATATGGCAACCCTACCCACCCATCCCCGGGGGGACCTGGCTACCCCTGAGGACAATTATCCAAGATTTTTTTTCTGGATTACCACAACATTTTACTTCGTGCCCACCTTTGTCTCCTATACTACTCTAATTGTAACCCAAATCCACAGATAATGAAAATTAATAAAATTAAGTGGCAAGGTTATCTTATTGTCCTGAATCTTCAGGACAATGTTGTTGTTGTTGTTGTTGTTTTGGGTGATGCACATTGCTGATGCTAATCCAGCAACAGGGCTTTCACACGATGCGTTTCCCTGCATTTTCGACCCCCCAGTTCCCCACATTGGCCTTTCCGCCTCACACCACCAGGAGGCTATTGGGGTTTTCTTTTTAAAGTGTACCTGTCATATCAATATCAACATGACTATGGATTTTTAAAAACTGAAAAAGCAAGCCCTCCAGTAGCAGGGGTGGGAGGAGGTCACTGAAGGGGACTGGAGCGTAGAAAAGGTCACCGATGTGGGTGGGACCGGGACATGTCAGTCAGCCAAAAGAGGTCACCAAAACTTAATTTTCAACTGATCACAAGAAAACTATCGAAAGGCAGGGGGGTGCACAGAAGTACCACAGCGCCGTGGGGAAATGGGACATTCCAAACTGTGGCAGGTTTTTGTCTGTGGAAAACCCCCTAAACATTCAGGTTTCAAAACTTTCCATTTTCAGGGAATGGTGGCCATGTTGAATGGCCTGCCAAGGAACCTCGAAGACTCTGCCACAGAAGCTATGTCTTTTGCAAAGGATTCTGGGACATGTTCTAGTCTGCAGCATTGGTGAGGGCTGATGGGTGGGAAGAGTGTATTATGGGGAGTCTCGCCTGCCACAAGAGATATTCCCATGGAGAAGGTTTGATAAAATCGATCCCCAGAGAACAGAGTTTGAAAAACAATGCCTTACTGGAAAGGAATTAAATACCAGTACACACAGATTTAAGACAATTAATGTGTCATACGATGGCTCAACAAAAAAAGTTTCCCATCAAGTTGTGTCTGGTTTATTTTTCATCTCAACTCCCTTACTTGCCACTAATGAAGGGGAGAAAATATAACAAAAGAAGAAGAGATTGGATTTATACCCCGCCCTTCACTTGGAAGAGCTGCTTACAAACTCCTTTCCCTCCCCCTCCCCACAACAGACACCCTGTGAGGTGGGTGGGGCTGAGAGAACTCTGACACAAACTGCTCTTTTTCGAGGACAGCTGTGCCAGAGCTTGTGACTGACCCAAGGTCACATCAGCAGGTGCCAGTGGAGGAGTGGGGAATCAAACCCGGTTCTCCCAGATTAGAGTCCGCGCACTTAGAAGAAGAGAAGAGAAGAGATTGGATTGGATTTATACCCTGAGACTTGGAGTCTCAGATCGGCTTACAAACTCCTTTCCCTCCCCCTCCCCACAACAGACACCCTGTGAGGTGGGTGGGGCTGAGAGAACTCTGACACAAACTGCTCTTTTTCGAGGACAGCTGTGCCAGAGCTTGTGACTGACCCAAGGTCACATCAGCAGGTGCCAGTGGAGGAGTGGGGAATCAAACCCGGTTCTCCCAGATTAGAGTCCGTGCACTTAACCACTACACCAAAGATCACCATTCCCAGTTACATGAGGTCAGTATTCTTCAGATGGTGGCTATTATGGGACTGATTTTAAAAAAAATAGTGTGGTTAGGTTTAAGGCGATGGTCAACAAAGCCATGCCACGGAAGGGAGGGAAGGGAGGGATTGATCAAGCCAAAAGAACAGCAACACTCCTATTTTCCAATCGTCCCAAGGAATCCATAAACATTAAAAATGTTCCAAATTATGCCCTGCCGCTTTCCTTGCCATTTTCCTTTCCAGTGACTTATTAGCATCAGCAGCGAGGGAATAATTCAGAAGTCTACAGGTAATTACTTGAAAGTAAACTAAATTATTAGACTGTGACTGTTAATGCACCAAGTATAATAGTGTTACATGGCTTTCACTGTTGTTCAAGAGTTGTGGTTGCTATACTGCATAATCAGGGGACTCTATAGATAAAGGGCAGATTTGGGGATCTTTGATTTAATGAAAGCAAAGCAGGTATCATTCTCACACCTCCACATGGCTGCTTGATGTGTATTGGAGGTGGGGAGTAGAATCCTTCATGGTTTCGGTTGTTTTAGGCTTAATATGTTCAAGGAGATCCAGTTCTTCCCACTTAATTTTTTTTTTTAAGATGGATTTAGCTGCTTCATCAAGTTTAGCCTCCTTTTCACCTTTTTACATTCTCCCCCCCCCCAATGGACTTTATATCATGTAGCACTTTCCCAAATTATTGACTCATATAGAAACCATTTCATAATAAATAATGAAGTCTTTTGAAGACATGAATGTGCATGTGTTATTCCACTCTTTAAAATGAAGGGTGTGCTACCAAGGAATTATCTCCTGAGGATTAACATTCACTGAGAAAGCGTCTGCCAGCCATTTTGAGTCATCAACATAATGAATACAGAGCAGAGATACAGGTTAAGGGGGAAAGGCTACTTTTTAATCCCATACCTTACACAACAGATATCAGTATCTACATGCTGGCTGTTCAGATTCTAAACGTATAGCGAGGCCAAAATTTCTATTTTCAAATGCAGTTAAGCAATTTAATAAAACCCCAGCAAGGTGCTTTCAAGGCACGTGAGAAGCAGAGGTGGTTTACCATTGCCTCCCTCCCTCTGCAGAGCCTTCCTTGGTGGTCTCCCATCCAAGAAACCCCACCAAGGGGCTTTCAAGGGAAATGAGAAGCAGGGGTGGTTTGCCATAGCCTTCCGCTCTCTGCAGAGCCTTCCTTGGTGGTCTCCCATCCAAGAAACCCCACCAAGGGGCTTTCAAGGGAAATGAGAAGCAGGGGTGGTTTGCCATAGCCTTCCGCTCTCTGCAGAGCCTTCCTTGGTGGTCTCCCATCCAAGAAACCCCACAACCCCAGCAAGGGGCTTTCAAGGCAAGTGAGAAGCAGAGGTGGTTTGCCATTGCCTTCCTCCCTCTGCAGAGCCTTCCTTGGTGGTCTCCCATCCA
>NW_015174979.1:13304-29128 GCF_001447785.1 Gekko japonicus | reverse complement strand
GTTTGCCATTGCCTTCCTCTCTCTGCAGAGCCTTCCTTGGTGGTCTCCCATCCAAGACTTATGGTAAGCCCAGCAAGGGGCTTTCAAGGCATGTGAGAAGCAGAGGTGGTTTGCCATTGCCTTCCTCTCTCTGCAGATCCTTCCTTGGTGGTCTCCCATCCAAGACTTATGGTAAGCCCAGCAAGGGGCTTTCAAGGCATGTGAGAAGCAGAGGTGGTTTGCCATTGCCTTCCTCTCTCTGCAGATCCTTCCTTGGTGGTCTCCCATCCAAGACTTATGGTAAGCCCAGCAAGGGGCTTTCAAGGCATGTGAGAAGCAGAGGTGGTTTGCCATTGCCTTCCTCTCTCTGCAGATCCTTCCTTGGTGGTCTCCCATCCAAGACTTATGGTAAGCCCAGCAAGGGGCTTTCAAGGCATGTGAGAAGCAGAGGTGGTTTGCCATTGCCTTCCTCTCTCTGCAGATCCTTCCTTGGTGGTCTCCCATCCAAGAGGTATGGTAACCCCAGCAAGGGGCTTTCAAGGCAAGTGAGTAGCAGGGGTGGTTGGCCATTGCCTCCCTCCCTCTGCAGAGCCTTCCTTGGTGGTCTCCCTTCCCAGAACTGACTCTCCTTAGTTTCTGATACGATCGACTGATACTATGCTGTCTTCCCTCCTGGCTTAGTCCTCACTAGGCCCTTGTTTTAGCGAGATTTTTGCTTTTTCTGCCAGAGCTCCCTCAGCCCCACCTACCTCACAGGCAATGCTCCCTCTAAGCTGTGAAGTCTGGTGAGCAAAAATCCTACTTTGTGAGCTGCTGGCATTAAAGTTGTATGCCAGTAAAGGCTTGTCAAATGTAAAATGTTGTGAGTGAGTGATTTGGCTACTGCATATATCAGTTTGCCCTGGAGCCCTCCTTCCTGAGCTAAGACAAAAATGTGTGAGCCGGAGGCTAAAAAACTGTGAACTAGCTCACGCTAACTCAGCTTAAAGGGAACACTGCTCACAGGGTGTCTGTCTGTGGTGGGGAGGGGAAGGGAGAGGAGTTTGTCAGCCGCTCTGAGACTCCTTTGGGTAGTGAAGGGCGGGGTACAAATCCAATCTCTTCTTCTTCTTCTGGTTAATTAACAAAATTAATTAATTAAAAAGAAAAAAAGGCAAAGCCACTTTGGGACAAAAATCTTAACTTTTCATATACACTGAAGAGTCTAAACTGGTAATGATTGATCAGGGAAGAGATATGTAGGAAATACGAGTCATGTCTGGAGGAGCCTTCAGCCATGTAATTCCGAAACCTGCAATCTCAAAGTGGAACAGTCCAGGAACGAGTTTTCTGTCTCACCTTCTGTTTTGGTGATTCGGGCCTCAGTTCTTCATTTTACTGCCACATCAAGAGAGACGAAGCCTCCTTGAAACTCTCACATGTGTGAAGGAGATCCAAAACACACCTCGCACGGGAGACACTACATCAGATTGGCCATAAGGGCAGCTAATGGAGCAATTTGGATCAGGGCTGCCATGTTTGACGGGGGCAAGGGAATTGACTCTTTCCTCCATGCCATTTCCCAGTCCAAAATGACCCACCCCACCCCCTGTGCTGCAACTATCTCAGGCAAGGAAAAGTAATAGGTGAGTGGGTGCCTGTCTTCTCTCCCTCCTAAGTATCAGTATTTATTTTTATTTATTTATTTATTTATTTTTCATATTTGTATCCCGCCCTCCCCAAAGGGCTCAGGGCGGCTAACAAGGGCAAGGTCATTTGCTATGCACCTTGTGATGGACATATAAAACATAGTAAAACATCCAACACTAAAACCACAGTACTCAATCCATTACTAATATCCTAAATCCAAGATGGTGACACCGCAGTTCCAGATGGTCCTCCCATAGCATATGTGTCCAATGGCAGCGGCTTGTCAGATCTTCAATAGTTTCCAGGTACTTCCTTGGGCCTCGTCAATGCATCCTTTAAGATACCTTGACGGTGGTGGTATAATGGGGTGGCGGCTCCTACTCAAAGGCCTGGCAGAAGAGCTCTGTCTTACAGGTCCTGCAGAACTGCTCAAGGTCCCGCAGGGCCCGGATCTCCCCCGGGAGCTCGTTCCACCAGGTAGGAGCCGCCACCGAAAAAGCCCTGGCCCTGGTCACAGCTAGTTTCACATCCTTGGGACCCGGGATGACCAACAAATTTTGGGTCCCCGACCGTATAGTACAGTACAGTATAGTACAGTGGGGTTGCCTGCCCTGGATGGCCCATATCTGGTCAGATCTCAGAAGCTAACTAGGGTCAGCCCTGGCTAGTGTTTGGATGGGAGACCACCAAGGAAGTCCAGGGTTGCTACAGAGAGGCAGGCAATTGCAAACCACCTCTGATGGTCTCTTGCCTTGGAAACCACATTGGGGTCACCATACATCAGCTGTGACTTGACAGCACTTCACACACACGCACACACGCACACACACACACTGGGGCTAGTTTTGATTGGGAAAAATGGGATGGATGGGGATATGTCACCTTCTCCTTGGCCAAACATTCCCTGGGTAATGCTGGGAAATTTAAACATGGGTCTTCCACCCCATGGGTCGTTTGGCCCGAAGACATGGGGAGGAGGTACACAGTGGCTTTCAAACAAATCGCCACATGAAACTGACTTGTACAGAGCCAGACCATTGGTCTATCGAGCACAGTATTCTGTAGTCCAACTGGTAGCAGCTCTCTATCATGAGAGCCAGCGTGGTGTAGTGGTTAAGAGCAGCGTACCCTGGGTTTGATTCCTGACTCCTCCACACGAAGCCTGCTGGGCCAGTCACAGTTCCTTCAGGACTCTCTCAGCCCCACCTGCCTCTCGGTGACTATTGTGGGGAGAGGAAGGTAAGCCACTTTGAGACTCCTTAAGGTAAAAAAAGAAGAAGAAGTGGGGTATAAGAACCAACTCTACTTGTTCTTCTTCCAGAGTCATTGGTGGAGATCTTTCATGTTACCTACTACCTGATCATTAAGCTAGAGATACTGGGGATTGAACCTGTTACCTTCTAGCAGAAAAATACACACAATGACAGAAAAAGACGACAGCTTGTTTTCACATACAATGTGTTGGTGGACAGATTTGTTGAACTGGGCTGGAACACACGAGGAGAGACGCTTCCAAGATGCTCTTTTGCCCGTTACTATAAAGCTGAAACACACACAATTTATGGAGAAAAAATGTTTTCCTTGCGTAGTGAAGCATTACCTACTTGACAGAGAATTCTACACATAATAAACACTATAAAGACACTTCAGTATGCAGAAAAAGTAAGCCTGACAGGGACTGATTGCAGTGAAGCATTGTGTACTGATATATGCACGTTTTAAAATTAGTCTGAGGCCAATTGTCTCTTTCCTCAGATGGTAGTTTTATACCATCAAAACGACAACCGCAGCTCTCCCTTCACAGCTCGCTGGATAATGCATTCTCATAAGAGTGGAAAACACTAGATGATGAGGCCTTTTGGCTTGATAACCTTATTTTGATTTCATACACTCCAATAGTTCTATTATATTGTATTGCATCTTGCCTAATTGCTTTAGTGATAGAGAGGAGTGTTGCCTGATGCCTTGAACCGAAAGCTGGAAAATGTGGTGCTAATATTCCATTCTAGGTCAAGAATCTTGAATGGATAAAATTTGGTAAACCCAACCATTCTTCAAGGTTTTCCCTAAACTAATAAATTCTATGCACCTTGTGATGGACAGTAAATGGTTAATTCTATAACCGGGTCTGAGAGCCTTGAGTGACAGGGAATTCAAATGGAGTTCTTCAGTTCAGAGAGTCAGTTAGGAATGGCAGTGGAGAGTTGACAGTTAACACTGAGAGAGCGAAGCAGACTGTGAGAGGATCAAGAAGGATCCTGAGGTAGGGAAGTGGTACCCATAGCTCATCCCTATCAAGACTGAGGGAAATAGGGCTTCCGGTCTGGCTCCTGCGCATGGCGGACGCTTCCTCGGGTCGCTCCCGAGGGCGCCTCGCCCGCCCGCGGTGGAGGAGGGAATCCGCGCGAGCGGAGACCCGAACGAGCCCCTCAGAAGAGAGGAGCTCGGATCCGGGGCGCTTTAGGGCGCACTGGGGGGGAGTCGCTCTTTCGACCGAGAGGCCGGAGAGCGAGGCTCCCGCCATGCCCTGCCCCAATGGACCTTGCTGCGTGAGCGACCCCGAACGGGGTTTAGCGGAGCCACCAGACGTCACCGAGTGATAAAGCGACCATCCGCAAAAGTGGAAAAGAAAAAGAAAAGATCGGCTTAACTGTGAGTTGTCAAAATGCAGAGAAAAAGAACTGAAAATTGTTTCCCCCCCCTCCCAGCGAAAAAGGCGAAGAGGTTAATCCTCCATCTATACAAGCGAAAAAGAAAAGGAGGGGGGGGATGAATTGAGCGGACAGTGATGTTTTCCTTTGATGTATTTGAAAGCGAGAAACTTGTCTCTCTGGAGCACATTTTAAGAACTTTCTAAAAGTAAACAAAAAAGAAAAGATGTCGGAGCTGGGCAAAAGCGAGCGGAGAAGGAGGGAGGGACTTCCGTCTGGGCGTTTGTTTGTGTGCAAGAGCCGGCTGTTGAATGTTTGGACTGTTTATGGCTGTGAATCCGACGGGAGTTTTGCAAAAAAGATAAGTTGGAATTGTGACAGCGAGAAGTGCCTGTAAGCGCTTATAAGTCAACAATTGCGAGGAGGACCCATAGAGAGTCTGGGAGCGAATATAAAAGCGAAAATGAAATTGATACCATTCTCGAAAATGGGGACCTCCAGGGCATGAAAGGAAGAGGATTTATAGTACATGAACTGAGCGTATTAACAACAACCCGAAGGAGGATCTTACAAGCCGGAAGGAGAAGACAACAGAGACAACAGAGGAAGCTCCTCCACGTCAGCGATAGTAAAAGTACCCAGCACGCAAAGAAGCGGTTCTGGATGTGCACAGAAGAGACCCTTTTTATTAACAGAATCTCAAAGGAACATTACTAACATACTAACAGAGAATACATGTAACAGGACTAAGAAAAGAAGTTTGGCAACACACAGAAGAAGCCCAAGAAGATTAATTGGACATTACTAACAGTTTAATTTACCAGTTTATATATCACTCAGCTTTCTCTTTCTCCCACTGTCTACCCCTCCCTTTTTTTCTTTTAAGCGAAATACCTCCCCTTTTTAGGGGAGCCAATAAAACCTTTATTAAAAAAAAAAGACTGAGGGAAATAGCAGCTAGAAAACGGGGGTGATCCCTAGCTAGTGGATAAGGAAGGAAACTGGAACTTGTGTGAAAGTTCCTGCCTTCCCCAGCTTTACTGTCTTTGAGACCAAGAAGCTTATGCTTTTCTATGTAAGCCAAGATTGCCAAGGAATCTCTCTCCTCAAGTTTTAAAGACCAGTCTGAATAACAGAAACAGTTACTTGTTTGTGACAAATTATCTGGTGTTTATTTTTATACAAAGACACTTCTTTCCTGTGGCCTATTCACCTCCTAAATCCTAAACCGGCTTCCTACCTGACTATTTCTCCTCAAAGTGAAATAAAACCGTTTGTTATTTTTAATTTACTACTAGCCTCTCATGTGCCATTATCAAACCAGGATAAAAGAAGGATTTTAGTCTCTCCCCTCAGTTCCCTAGGCTGGGTCAGTAGACTTATACCTCTCTAGGACAACTGATTTAAAAGTACTTAGAAGAGCAGGAGCGGTGGCGCAGGCAGTACAACACCTGCAAGTAACATCAATAGCAAACAGCCACAATGGCTGTTCGAGTCCCCACCGCGGCCGGAGTGAGCTCCCGGCCCCCAGTCCCAGCTCCTGCCAACCCAGTGGCTCGAAAGCATAGCAAGTAGACAAATGGGTACCTGCCCTAGGTGGCAGGGGGCACCCTCCTCCTGGTTCCATGCCAGGAGTGTTGTTGTCGTCGTCGGCGATAGCATCGGCGGTAAGAACAATGGCGGCGGAAAAACTGATGATCCGAGGATGCGGCGACCTGATCAGATGGAGGTGGAGTCGAGGCGACGCAACGGCGAGACGACGCAGCACGGCAGGAGCCCAACGGGACGTAAGCTGGAAGCTGTAGTCCGAAGCATTTGCGCGCCAGAGGAGGAAGTCACCAGGAGCCTGCCTGAGATGGTCGCCAGTCATCCGAGACGCCAGGAACAGCGCCCAAAGCCCGCCGGGTGAGGAGGGAAAAACGTGCCACATGGGTGCTGATAGGTAACCCCTTCCCCCTGTGAAATTGTGGCCCTAGGTAGGTAATTAACTACATAAGTAAAAAGGTAAAGGTAAAGGTTCCCTTGCTCGAAAGCCAGTCGAATCCGACTCTAGGGTTGCGGTGCTCATCTCTGTTTCAAAGCCAAAGAGCCAGCGCTGTCCGAAGACGTTTCCGTGGTCATGTGGCCGGCATGACTAGACACCGAGGCGCACGGAACGCTGTTACCTTCCCACCGAAGTGGTACCTATTTATCTACTTGCAATTTCTTGCTTTCGAACTGCTAGGTTGGCAGGAGCTGGAACTAGAGACGGGAGCTCACTCCGTCATGCGGCACCCGGGTCTCGAACTGCTGAACTACCGACCTCCCACAGCCTGCAGTTCAGCGTCTTAACCACTTGAGCCACTACATAAGTAGTACAGCTGTAAACTGGTCTGAGACCCCCTAGGGGTCATGGGTGGTATAGAAATTGAATTGAAAAAAAAAGTGTAACTCTCGTTAGGCTTGCACTGCAAGGAAAATGTCTGAAACCTTATCTTCCTGACAGACAGTTCGACCTCAGCAACATCCTTAGTGGCTAAATTGTTCCCTTCCTCCTACCCACTGTTCCTCCCTCCTGAATATGATTCACTACCATACCTAGCAAGGTGCTTGACCCTTCTAGAGCTTTGTGTAGATAGTAATTTCACTCTTTTTAGGTAAGGGAAGACATACTGCAAATGGCCTCTTCACAGGTCCCTTATACATACATACTAATGCATATACGGTGTACAATTCGTACACTTAAAAGCTGAATGTATGGATCTCATGTTTCAGAGCCTACGCTCATTGGTATGTGCATACACAGCTCCTAAGTGTAGACATTACTTCTAACACATGGAAGATCAGGTTTGGTGAGAGGACAGGACCACAGGAAGCCCTCTCAGAAGTCCAGTGAGACCTGAACCACTTCCAGCTAAATTTGAGGCTCCCGTTGAGGTTGAGGCCCAGGCTAAATTGTCCTGCCCCCCTTTTGGTGAACCCTAGGGCTCAGTCCAGAGCCCCCATATGTAAAACTGTCAACTGTATGCAGAAAAAGCCGTTGACATAAGACCCTTTCGGTAGGAACTGGGGTGGAGATGGCTATCACAGTTTATCCTTCCTTGCAGGGGTCATTTCCTGCAGGAGCGCACAGGAGCGGAGCTCCGGCAGTAAAGAGCCCAGGGGGCAGGCACATGCAACAAGCCCCACCCCCTGCTCCCAGTAGCCCTCAGTCAGAGCAAGAAGCAGCCAGGTAAGTTGCAGAGCCCCCTCTCCCTGATCCTAAACAGTCCAGTGGCACCTTTAAGACCAAGTTTTATTCAGGTACAAGCTCTCCCTCCTCTGCGAGGGCAGATCTGCATGTCCCCCCCCCCAATAGCTAGCAATCCAAAACAGTCCAGTGGAGCCTGAGCAGTGGGTGTTGCCTTCTGACACACTTCCGGTGATGTCAGGGGGTGTGGCGTATGCAAAAAAGTTATGCTAATGAGTTATGCTAATGAGTTCATGCACCTCTTTTTTTTTACGAAATGACCCCTGCTTCCTTGGGGATAGTTTGGTTGGTAGCCTGAGGGGTATAACTAATCAACTGTGCCCTAACACATTTCTGTATTATTTACTGCACATCAAAACTGAGTTGGGGATTAAGACTTCTTGTATGTTGGCTTTATTTTGTTCCAAAGTTCCCAGAAGCCTACATTTAGCCCAGCGATGTCTGAACAATACATTTGATCGATGTTCTTCGCTTATGACTTCAATTATAAAACTCACAATTCATCTTTAGTTCCTAAAGCTCACAGTTCATTTAAGCGTAATGACCAAGTCATCAAAAACTGCTAGACCTGATAAGTACACTAATAAAAACCTTCAACAACAGACCTTAAGGTTTTAATTTCTGCATAATTACTTTTGGTTTTTATGTTTATTGCTTATTTGTTCCATCATTTGGCCTTGATAGGCACTCATTCACAACATTATGCATGCAAATTAAATTCTCCACTTACAGCTAATTCTGCATCATAATGACCATTATACTACCTCTCACAATAGTTGATTAGGTCTTAAAACTGAAAATACAAGACCACGACAAAGAAATTATAGGCAACTTTAGAGATATAGGGACATATATTATCCTTATGCTACTAGTTCCTTTCCTACTGAAACAATTCTTTGATAGACTCCTAAATACTGGGATGGGCCCGAAGGATCTTCTTGCCCACCCTCCCATTCAAAGGTGGCATTCCCTAGAACTTTCTTGTTTATCAGGGACCAAGAGAGGAAGATCCGTGGTTTTCCTTGACATTACATCTCATTGCCCTATTGCGCTGGCTGTTTGAGCACTTTTCCTGACACACAACTCCAGTGTGCTTTGATGCAATTTAACAATTTAAGGTCTGACATGCCATATTTTATGGAGCTGCGGTGGCTCAAGTGGTTAAGACGCTGAACTGCAGGCTGTGGAAGGTCAGTAGTTAAGCAGTTCGAGACCCGGGTGCTCCGCATGATGGAGTGAGCTCCCATCTCTAGTCCCAGCTCCTGCCAACCTAGCAGTTCGAAAGCAAGAAATTGCAAGTAGATAAATAGGCACCACTTCAGTGGGAAGGTAACAGCGTTCCGTGTGCCTTGGTGTTTAGTCATGCCGGCCACATGACCACGGAAACGTCTTCAGACAGTGCTGGCTCTTCGGCTTTGAAACGGACATGAGCACCGCAACCCTAGAGTCGGATTCGACTGGCTTTCGAGCAAGGGAACCCTTTATCTTTACCTTTTTTAAGTTAGTGGTATGCCCAGTGTTGGGCTCTCAGCAGCATCAGTACTTGGAAGGGAGACGACCAAGGAAGACTCTGCAAAGGCAGGCAACAGCAAACCGCTTCTGCTTCTGACTTGCCTTGAAAGCCCCTTGGCCATGACCTGATGGCATTTTACACACATGCACAACTGAGGGGAAAGCTTACAGTTTAATGAAGAGTTGGGTTTTATAACCCACTTTTCTCTACCTTAAGGAGTCTCAAAGTGGCTTACAATCGCCTTCCCTTCCTCTCCCCACAACAGGCCCCTTTGTGAGGCAGGTGGGGCTGAGAGAGTTCTGAGAGAACTTTGACCTGCCCAAGGTCACCCAGCGGGCTTCCTACGGAGGAGGAGTGGGGAATCAAACCCTGTTCTCCAGACTAGAGTCCACCGCTCTTAACCACTACACCATGCGGTCTCTAAAACAAACGAGGGTTTCCCAAAATCATAAGAGTCTGTGTGGGTCCCCCTCGGTTGGAAGAAAAGGCCTGTCACCCGTCCCCAGTAGGGAGAAAGAAGGGATATAAATGAAGTAAGTACATACATAAATAATACATTCTTAACATACATTCTTATCAAAGTGCCGTTTGTATCTGTGGTTAACTTGGAGTGTAGAACATGCTTGTTAAAATCTGCAAACTGCAGGAGTCCAGCAAATGTAGCTATAATGAATGCCTTTTTTTCAATATATCTGCAATTTTGATGAATGTTATCCATTGACAGGACCTGTTTTTTCATAAATAATACATTCTTAACATACATTCTTATCAAAGTGCCGTTTGTATCTGTGGTTAACTTGGAGTGTAGAACATGCTTGTTAAAATCTGCAAACTGCAGGAGTCCAGAAAATGTAGATATAATGAATGCCTTTTTCAATACATCTGCAATTTTGGTGAATGTTATCCATTGACAGAACCTGTTTTTTTCCCCCTAATCCATTTTGTTCCTGATCCTATTTATTCGTTCCTTTTCTTCTCCGGCTCCGCCCCCTCCTTCCTCTCCAGCTGTGCTTCCACTTTCTTTTGGTCTCTTCCAGCTGCTGAGTCTGAATAGCTTATTTATCCTTTATCACGGACAGCAGACCTCCTTCATGGATTCTCTAATTACCTTCGCTTTCTCCAAATGAAATATGGGAGAGTGTGGAAATGGCTTCTAACGGGAATTGGAATTTTCCATTGCTATTAATACCCACCAGACGGAGGTAATATTCCTGCATGCTTGCTAGAATAGAATTCAGGCACGTACCTACGGTCCCCGAAATTCTATAGCATTTGTTCTTTATATGTAACCACAAACTGAGTCCCTGAGAATACCCCATTAGCAGCTATTCGGTTCCCGGTGATCTGTTAATTGAGTGGTAGAAAAGTAATGACAATGGATATTCAAAGTCACGTTCACAGATCTTTTTTAAAAAACGGGTTAATTTCCAGTTGAATTTAACACATGCATGTTCATCGCTGTGTAGTCTAGTGGTTAAAGCACTGGACTAGGGTGTGGGCAAACCCAGGTTCGCATCTCTGCTCTTCCACTCTTCCAGTCACACTCTATCAGCCTAACCTACCTTGGCTGCGGTCACGCGGAGCATTAGCCACGCTACAGAGACAGAAGATAGGCGGATTTTCCGAGCGTGATCACACCGCCACATGTGGGAAGTGTCGAGCTCCCGTGGCGAACCCGAGGTTTTCCACTGAAGATGCGGGGTAAAAAGATGCGTGGCATCCGGTACCCGCCCATGTCTTGTCGCGAAAAGGGTTTTCCCCCCCAAGTCTCCACAGGATGCGCACAAGCACCAAACGGTATATGCGCACAAAAAGGAAAGTGAAAGTTCCGTTACTCCGCAGAATCGCGCATGCTGTTGAACGCGAAACCAAAAGTTCCACTCTTCTGTCGCACTCTGCATGTGCAGGAACGCGGCCCATAGCCACAATTCGCCATGAAGCACACTTCGAAAACCCCTCGCTGAGCTTCCGCATGCGCATGGGTGGGGCTTTGCGGATCTGATTGCTCGTTCATGTGCATGCACAGACTTCGGTGGAAAAAAAACTCCCATTTGCCATGGACGCGGCGCCTAGCGATTGCTGGTGTGATCGCGCTGCGCTACTTCTTTGCCGCGCTGCAGGATCGTTGTTCTTGAGCGGAGTGTTGGGCTGAGGAGAAGTAGACTGCCCAAACCTGAAGATTACACCATCTCTTGCCGCTGGCGCGTCTGATCGCGTAATTGCGGATCAAACTGCGCCGGGGTAATTAGCCATGCCTCCCCCCCGCGATATCCAGCCCGTGTTACCGGGACCATTATAATGTTGTTGTGAGGATAAAATGGAGGAGAGGCAAACTATGTAAGCCGCTTTGGGTGCCTGCTGGGGAGGAAGGTGGGATATAGATTCTCTACAATTGACAGGTAAATGCATGATCTGAACTGAACCGGTTGTGTTCGTCATGATATGAAAACTGGGTATTCAGTGCCATAGCTTTGGTCTGTTCCCACATGCAACTCATCGCCGGATGGTGCACTGATCGAAAGAGGAACACTAATGGTTAAATGAGCTCCAAACATTCAATAATTCCTTCTTTTGTGTACTTTCCCATACACAGTCCTTGGACATGCTTTAATTGGCTATTTAAACATGTTGTACTTCCTTGATTATTGAATCAGCACGGATGGCTTGGTAAAGCCATAGAGGAGTAGCCATAGAATGGAGGGCCGTTGTTCTTGAGCGGAGTGTTGGGCTGAGGAGAAGTAGCCTGCCCAAACCTGAAGATTACACCATCTCTTGGCATAGGATGTGTGTGTGTGTGTGTGTGTAAAATGCTGTGTCAAGTTGCAGCCGACTTATGGTGACCCCAGTAAGGCAAGTGAGAATCAGAGCCTTCCTAGGTGTTCTTCCTCCCAAATACCAGCCCTACTTAGCAGCCGAGATCAGACAATATCACCCTATACGATGTCCCCTCCCCTCAGCTTAGGATAAAATACTACAACACTCCATGAGATGGTGTCAACGGTCTGCATGGCTCAGGGCCATTCTGGCTGCCCCGTCTGCCACAGGAAGAGGGGGTACATTGAGCATCATGCCTTGAGGGGGGAAAAAAACCCATCCTGTTCCTTCAATAGTGGATTGGAAAAAAACCCATCCTGTTCCTTCAATAGTGGATTGGAGCACTTCCACACAAGTGATTTACCCCGGGCTCAAAGCTGCTGGGAAGTCCTTTTTTTCCTCCTGATTCCTCACAGCACCTTCAAAGCCCTTAACGGTCTGGGACCCTCGTACTTACAGGACCATCCCTCTCATTACAAACCCCGCACCCCCTTCGGTCATCATCCAGGGGCTTTTGGCAGGGGCCTGGCCCCAGGGTGGCTTGCGCAGCTGCCACCAGAGAAACAGCCTTGTCAGTGGTGGCCCCCTCCCCTGTGGAATGCACTCTCGGATGACGCCCGTGTCCCACCGGACTTGCTTAGTGTCGACAGGGCCTGCAAAGGGTAACCATGGAGGGTAACCATGTGTCTGGGCTGTTTTAATAGTTGTATGGTGACGGGCACATATTTCAATAACTTAATGTTTTAGTATTCTAATATTCTAATATTTTAAGGTTTTATTGTTAATATTTTATGTTTATTATTTGTTTTTCTGTTGTTTTCGCATTATCGGTTTTAATGTTGTAAGTTGCCCTGAGACCCTTTAGGTGAGTGGTGACTAAAGAAGCGAACTAAAAAAAAAGATTAAAAATAAGCACTGTAGTGGTTTGGTGTAATGGTTAAGTGCGCGGACAGTAATCTGGGAGAACCAGGTTTGATTCACCACTCCTCCACTTGCACCTGGCTGGGTGACCTTGGGCAAGCCATAGTTCTGGCACAGCGGTTCTTGAAAAAGAGCAGTTTCTGTCAGAGCTCTCTCAGCCCCACCCACCTCACAGGGTGTCTGTTGTGGGAAGGGAAAGGGAAAGGAGATTGTGAGACCCTCTGAGACTCCTTTGGGTAGTGAAGGGCGGGATATAAACCCAATCTCTTCCTCTTCCTCTTCCTCTTCTTCTTCTCAACTTTTCTATCATCTTGTCCAAATCTACTTTGCTGCTCTATGGGGGTGAAAGTCTGTATTTCCCTTGGCCCCACCCTGTCCCACACATACAGCAGCCATTTTCCTGTTCCAATCACTGAGACAGCCATCCGCCTCCCTGCAGGCCACCGGGGAGGGGGAGGGAGGTTATACCAGCAATTGGGATATTGATATAATGGTATATGTCCATTACCAGTTCAAAAAATGGGGGGGGGGAGCTCCCGCCGTGGGGACTGGAAGAGGGAAAATGTGGGGGAGCCCCATTATATCCAACTACAGCTGCTGTAACACCATGACTTCCATAGGAAAGTAGTTAACATGTAAGAAAAGGCCTTACCATGTGGACATGGGCAGTTGAAGCATGGAGAGAAATAACATTGTCTGGTGAATAACAATATCTTATTAAACCACTGCTAAAGTGACGGGTGCTAAAGAGCTGCGGTGCCTCAAGTGGTTAAGACGCTGAAAGTGAACCGCAGGCTGTGGAAGGTCAGTAGTTCAGCAGTTCGAGACCCAAGTGTGCCGCATGACGGAGTGAGCTCCCGTCTCTAGTTCCAGCTCCTGCCAACCTAGCAGTTCGAGAGCAAGAAATTGCAAGTAGATAAATAGGTACCACTTAAGTGGGAAGGGAACAGCGTTCTGTGCGCCTTGGTGTTTAGTCATGCCGGCCACATGACTACGGAAACGTCTTCGGACAGCGCTGGCTCTTCGGCTTTGAAACGGAGATGAGCACTGCAACCAATGTTCCCTCTAAGCTGTGGAGTCCCTTGAGCAAAAATTCCACTTCGTGAGCTACTGGCATTAAAGTTCTGAGCAAGTGAATTAGCTACTGCATCAATTAGTTTGCTCTGGAGCCATCCTTCCTGAGCTGAGACAAAAATGTGTGAGCTGGAGGCTAAAAAAACTGTGAGCTAGCTCACACTAACTCTGCTTAGAGGGAACACTGACTGCAATCCTAGAGTCGGATTCGACTGGCTTTCGAGCAAGGGAACCTTTACCTAAAGAGAGGGGATATTTTTCCTCCAGGCAGTTGGCAACTCTAGCAGGGGGCTGCGATGAACCCCCTGCGGCTGTGCGCCCCAGAATACCTGCAACCCTTCATGCACTCCGCTGAACTCCTCGAGGGAAAGATCAAACACAAATGTGTCCTGTACGCTAGATAAAATAAGCGGGAGAACTGCTGTTCTTACAAGAACAAAAACCCTGTCCTTGTCCCACTCTAATGAGTCCCCGGTTGTGTTAAACTGTGCCGCAGGATGAAGCCTTTCCCATCCCACATAAAACGTGGAGGAAGCTCTCAGAAGCTAAAAGCATTTCCGGCATTCCGCAGCTATTCCTGAAGCTTGTAAAAAGCTCCCGAGTTCACCAACCTTTTATTCCTCCTATTTAAACCCGTATTTTTAATAAGGCTCATTCAGCCGGAACATGTTTTTCTAGCTGAAGTGCAGAGCTATTAGTATTGAGTACTTTCTCAGTCGTGCATTAAGGACAGAACAATTCCCCAAAGCTTGGCTGGGGAAAGGTGAAAGCCCCATGTGTCGCGCATACACTGCATCTATTTTTCATTACCATTTTCCTCTCTACATCTTTCATCCATCTCCCACTTCTCAGTCTCTTGGTATTGACTTTATATTCTGCCCCACTTTTTACCATGTTTTTTTCGTGTTCATTGTAAGTCCCAGGCAGAACATAATGCTGCTGAAGTAACAACTGAAAGAGACAACCCACATCATGATACTTAAGAGACCTTGTTAAGGTCGACCAAGAAAGTGGAATTTTAGCCGGTAAAGATGGGTTGGCAAACTTCCATTTCAGGTGTTGGTGGACCAGGCAGTAGGGATGGTTGGAATTCTGGACATAAGCTTTCGCGTGCATGCACAGTTCTTCAATGTATCTGAAGAAGGTTGCATGCACACAAAAGCTGATACCCAGAACTAAACTTCGTTGGTCTTAAAGGTGCCCCCGCTGGACCCAAACTTTGCTCTGCTGCCTCAGACCAACAGGGCTACCCCACCTGAATCCCTTCCAGATTGCAAGCAGATAGAAGAATGCCTTCTCCTCCTGCGAAAGGGAACCACTGTCCCTGCAGCCAATTGGAAAGAAATACTCAGGGACTGTAGCCAGTTTGGTGTCATGGTGAAGTGCGGGGACTCTAATCTGGGAGAACCGGGTTTGATTCCCCACTCCTCCACTCGCACCTGGCTGGATGACCTTGGGCAAGCCGTAGTTCTGGCTCAGCTGTTCTTGAAAAAGAGCAGTTTCTGTCAAGAGCTCTCTTAGCCCCACCTGCCTCACAGGGTGTCTGTTGTGGGGAGGGGAAGGGGAAGGAGATCGTGAGCCGCTCTGAGAATCCTTTGGGTAGTGAAGGGTGGGATATAAACCCAATCTCTTCTTCTTCTCCTCAACTTTTCTATCATCTTGTCCAAACCTACTTTGCTGCTCTATGGGGGTGAAAGTCTGTATTTCCCAATAGTGTAGTGTAGTGGTTAAGTGTGAGGACTCTAATCTGGGAGAACCGGGTTTGATTCCCCACTCCTCCACTCGCACCTGGCTGGATGACCTTGGGCAAGCCGTAGTTCTGATAAGAGCTGTTCTTGAAAAACAGCCGTTTCTGTCAAGTGCTCTCTCAGCCCCACCTACCTCACAGGGTGTCTGTTGTGGGGAGGGGAAGGGAAAGGAGACTGTAAGCCACTCTAAGGTTGTTAAGTCGTGTGCTTAACAAAGAAGTCGGAGAGTGATTCAGCAAGAATGCGGTTTATTCTTCAGCTTGTTA
>NW_015174979.1:4870-13149 GCF_001447785.1 Gekko japonicus | reverse complement strand
CCGGATCCGAACTGCGCATGCCCGGACATGCGCAGTTCGGCCGGCCCCCGGGTAGGGCGTGTTTTCTCCCCGGCGTTTGATCGCGCCGGGGAGAAAAGGCGGCGTGGCAGGGAGATCCGTGGGATCCCGCCGCGCCGTGTCAACATTGGCGCAGCTTTTAAAAGCCGCGCCTTCAAGCGCCTTTTCCCCTGCGTGTGGCAGGGGCCTAAGACACCTTTGGGTAGTGAAGGGCGGGGTATAAATCCAATCTCTTCTTCTTCTCTGCTAGAATCCTGCCTGCCAAACTGTAGACTACATGAAAAAGACTCCCAAATTTACAGGGCATTAAAAATTAAATGCCCCCCACCACCACCACCTGAGCTCTGCACTAGGAATACTTGCTTCAGCATGTATTTTTCCATTTTGGTGCCTACCTTCCTTCTCAGTATCTGTCAAGGAACTTGCAGGCCACGCCCGTAGCCAGGATTTTTTTAAAAAAATTGGGGGGCCTTTAAATAAGTCAGGGGGCACCCCCCCCACACACACACCCAAGGGAGCGCCTGGGGGCTGGATGGGAAGTTGGGGAGGGCTTGGTGGTAAGTCGGGGGGGCGGGCCCTGAGAGGCCTCACTGTAGCCACGGGCCTGTTGCAGGCTTACTTGAAGGAAATGGAATACTTCATGCACTGAGCTGTGATTGGAAGGCCACTGGCTTTGCCTCTCTTCCCCAGTCTGTTCTGTCTGATTAAAAACAAAGAACAAAAAAAAAAAATCCATACCCACTCCTGCTTTACATGTTAATTGAGACTCATGCATAATCGACCCTTCCATCAGGACCCAGCTGCTTTTGGACAAGGAGAGAGAGACCCTCTCAAACAGATGCTTCTCATATCTCCCTGCACACAGGCATGCGTTTCCCTCCCCCCACACACACACACAACTGGGCTGTTAGAAGTCTTGGCCTCCATTCTGCAAAGCTGCATTTGGGGAAGGAGCACAACAAGACCAGCCTCTCTCTGCTTTTCTGGCTGTAGGCTTACCAAGTCTCCCCGGGGGGCGGGGAAACCCCCGCCCCAGAGCCCCGTTCCCCGCCGCTGGTGGATCGGGCCCCGGGGGAACCCCACCCCTTCTAAAGCGCGGGACGTGCCCGGCATCAGCACGTCACCCGGAAGTGACGCAGCCATGCCGGGTGTGCCAGGGGCGGGGCTGCGGTCATCCGAGGGAAAACACTATGTTTTTCCCTCAGATGACCACAGCCCCGCCCCCTGCATGCCCGACGCGGCCGCGTCACTTCCGGGTGATGTGCTCATGGCGCACGCGTGCAAAGCACGCGTGCAGGCGGTCCCAGAGCAAGCGGGGAGTCCCCCACTGCAGTTTAAGCTAGGTCGTGGCTAAGTGTCAAGTGGTTAAGATGCTGAACTGAGGCTGTGGAAGGTCGGTAGTTCAGCAGTTTGAGACCCGGGTGCCGCATGATGGAGTGAGCTCCCATCTCTAGTTCCAGCTCCTGCCAACCTAGCAGTTCGAAAGCAAGAAATTGCAAGTAGATAAATAGGTACCACTTCGGTGGGAAGGGAACAGCGTTCCGTGCGCCTTGGTGTTTAGGCATGCTGGCCACATGACCACGGAAACGTCTTCGGACAGCGCTGGCTCTTCGGCTTTGAAACGGAGATGAGCACCGCAACCCTAGAGTCGGCTTCGACTGGCTTTCAAGCAAGGGAACCTTTACCTCTACCTTTACCTGGCAACCCTATCTGGCAGCACACCCTTTTCAGCCTTCTTTCCTGTACAAGCAACGCTTTCCCCACTTTCCCTGAAGGCATTTGGCATCCTACAGAAAAGAATTCGGCGCCAGCCCCCCAAAAACCCATTCAGGTCTATCCCGCTGATCTTGGAAGCAATGCAAGATCAGCCCTGGTTAGTGCATGGCTGGGAGCCCACCCAAACAGTACAGCATTGCTATGCACCTCTGAAGGCCTTTTGCTTTGGAGACCCTACAGAGTTGCCGTCGGTCAGCTGCAATGTGGTGGCCCTTTGCATGCACAGAAAAGGACTGTCTCTGACCTGGATAGCCCCGGCAAGCTTAATCTCATCAGATCTCAGTACCTGTTGTGTATGCTGGCCGCCACCAGGGGCCAGCGGCGACCCAGGGCTTGACCCTGGGTGGACAATGGAAACCAGCCTCTTGGTCTCTCCAATAGGAGCCAAGGGAAACGGGGAGGGAAATTCGAACCTCCCAATGGGATCCAGGGGTGTCCCCGGGATATGTATATAGTTGGCCTGCGGGCCGTTTGTCTTTGTCCTAGTTGTGTAAGAGTCAAGCGTGCACCATGTTATGGGAGCTCAGTAGGCCTAGCCACGCGGTCAACCCAATACAATAGTACCTAAGCAGGGTCAGCCCTGGTTAGTGCCTGGATGGGAAACCACCAAGAAAGTCCAGGGTTGCTGTCAGAACCCACAGCTAACAACGAAGTACACGCATTCAGGAACGGTTATACTTTTATTGCAAAGCTATAGATGCAGTAACACAGGCACTGTTGAGAATGGCGGCAACCCATTGAGCATAATAGGATCTAGGGCATTCGTATGCACACACATCCCCAAAGGCATTGGCCAATTAGGGCCCCTCCCACGCACAGGATAAGTTAGGCAACCGTTAGGTGACTGAAGCTGAGAATCAGGAGTCTCTCACGGTACATAGGAGCTCTCCAGACCACACAACGTCCTCCTGCACATCTGTAAAAATAAGCGTTACAGCAATGGCATAGCAGCAGGGATAGGAATGCAATAACAATGAACAAGACACAGAATGAACTCCACGAATCCGGCAGGCAATGGCAAACCACTTCTGAACATCTCATGCTTTGAGAAAACACTACGCGTGGTCACAATGAGTAAGCTGCAACTTGACAGCAACACGCACAAAGCATCAGGCCAATGCTGAGGGCAGGAACGGTGTGAGCAAGGAGAACCTCTGGCAATACAAAATGAGAGTTTGCCCAAGTCAGTAAGCTAGCTACATTACTGGAGAAAACACTGTGGTGACAACACTACTCTTCTATACACAACGCATATACAGGCTGAATCAATGCATGTAAGGGGGGGGCAGGCATGAGTTCTTTGGCCCCACCCCTCCCTACACCTATGAGAATTACATCTTCACACATAGACAATATCCTCATTATTGGAATTGTTCCTAATTGTTTTATGTGGTACAGAGAACCACTACCAGCATCAAAAGTTATAAAGTATTTATTAAAAAGAAAATGTTCACAAGCATACTTTAGCACAGTACCAGACTGAGCAAGGAATTCAAAAGAAATGGGTAAAATGCAATTCCTCTGTCTTCTCTCTATACATGCCCTATCAGATGTTAAAATATAGGACAGGATTCTTAGCTTAGGAAGTTATAGTCTCTACAGAATTCCCATTACGTTGAAGTTTCTTTCAGCTCCTCAGGTCAGCACATGGTTAAATAGCTGCCTCCTCCAGACCTCAGTTAAGAGTTTTGCTTGCTCTGATTAACTCCACACCCCTGAGCTTTATCACTTCTCTTTTCCCCACCCACTGACCAGGTCAGGCCAGGTCAGCAAAGCTTTCCCTGAAGTCTCTCCAGTCTTAAGTCCTCCAAATCTCGGTTCCCTGATTGGGGGGGGGCTGGCCCATCCAACTGTCTCTAGATGGACCTATGAAGGTGAGCGGAGGTAAATCTGGAAAGCCACTGAACTGTCTTCCTCCCCTTCCTGCCTGTCCTCTGCCCAGAGAGGGGCGAAAAAGACTTTTAAAGCTCAGAGTGAAGGTTTTGCTCATTTCAAACCTCCAAAGAAAAAAGGCATTTCTTCACACTTGGCATTTATGGAGCACCACTTATCTGAGAACTTCCAGATCTGAGTGCTTCACAAACATTAATTACTTATTTCCCTTCAAGGCAGGAGAAGGGTTTTTGTTTGTTTGTTTGTTTTTAGTCACTCTACTACTGAGATGCACAAAAGCTCACGGTCAAGCAAGAGAATTCAAGGGCTGTTTGGTATGAAACATTTTGTACATTTTATGAGAAATTTCCTTTTCTCTCATACACTCAATGCTAGTATTTGGGGTCACCCAACAAAGCTGATTTGCTGTAGGTTTGGGTCAGAACAGGCCTTCACATGATGCATTATTTGTGGAATTCATTTCCAGAAGATGTGATGGTGACCTTTTGCTTACAAGAATTTTGTTATTTTAAAGGATTAGATATAGTGCTATTCCCTGCTTTTAACTATGACAAGCTAAACGGAACCTCAATCATTATCACTCTGAATAGCAGCGTCCTGGGACAAAGGGGGGGTGGATATCACCTTGAGATGATGGCTTGAGAGCTTACAAGAAGCATACTGAGTGGCTTCTGTTAGATAGGGAATACTGCCATGGGCCCAGACTTGTCTAATCCAGTAAGGGATCTCATGTTCTTGAAAATGCCGGTATTTAAAAGAGAGTTTGGGTTTAGGGGGAAATATAATGAAATGGAATGTGTGTGGGTGGAAAAGGGTAAAAAAATGATATCAAAAATTTATAAGGTATTATTAAAATGGTATACGGAAGATGAAACGGTGAAAGAATGATAAAATGGGCAATTAATATGAATAAGGAAATATCTATGTCATCTTGGGAATGTTTATGGGAAAATTCTATGAAAATTTCAACATGTAATAATTTAAAAGAAAATTGTTTTAAAATGATGTATAGATGGTATATGATGCCTAAAAAGATTGCTAATATGAATGATAATATGTCAAATAAGTGTTGGAAATGTAAAAAAAAAAAGAAGGTTCTTTTTACCATATGTGGTGGACTTGTGAAAAAGCAGTGAAGTTTTGGACGGAGGTCCATAATGAAATGCAGAAAATCTTGAAATGTAACTTTAAAAAAGAACCAGAAATACTTCTTTTGCATCTTAAAATGGAGGAAGTGAATGTAAATAAGAGAACATTGTTATGGTATTTGATTACAACGGCAAGAATGACCTATGCTCAGTATTGGAAACAAGACCGAGTACCTGAGGTTTGGGATTGGATTAGAAAAATGCTTTTTATGGCAGAAATAGACAAATTGACAAGGAAACTTAATAACAAAGAAGATGAAGAGTTTTTTTGCAGACTGGATGGACTTTAAAGTGTACCTAGGGAAATACTGGGATGTTAAGAACAATTTATTGTGCTTTAATAATTATTAAGAATAGAATGTGTAAAGAGTTGAACAGAAGACGATGGTAGTTAAAGAAATGTTACCTAAAAGATAGAATATATGAAAAAGGTAGTTAAAATAATAATTACATATTAAACTTTGTTTTAGGAGGAAGGATTAGACAAGAAATGAAACTAGGTAGGGGTGAGATCACTGTGGGAAGCCTGGAGAAAGGGAGGGAGGGAGGGAGGGGAAAGGGCTATAATAGAAATGAGGGAATGTTATAATATTGGACATGTTGTTATGACCCGACAATAAAATGTTTTTCAAAAAAGAAAAAGAAAATGCCGGTATTTATGGATCGTGCCTTTCCCCTTCACAATATCATACACATTGTGAATGGGAAAAGGTCTAGTACAGTGGTGGCGAACCTATGGCACGGGTGCCAGAGGTGGCACTCAGAGCCCTCTCTGTCGGCACGCGTGCCATCGCCCCAGCCAGGCCCAGACCATCATTAAAGTGTCGAATTCTCTGCCAAATAATTTTAAGTAAATGAAAGCATTTGGGATTGCTTTCCTTACTATGTTTGGATCATCTTAAGTTAATGTTTGAGTTGTTTTTTCTAAAGTAAAACCTCAGTATTCAGGTTAAATTGCCGTGTTGGAGCTTTGTGATAAGTAAGTGGGTTTGGGGTCGCAGTTTGGGCACTCAGTCTCTAAAAGGTTTGCCATCACTGATTTAGGGGTTCCTGGGGCAGTTAGTTAACATGGAGTTATTTATGCTTTATAAACCAAAGGTAATAACAACATTTCAGCAAATAAGACCTGAGTTAATTCTACAGGAGCTCTACCGTATGCAAACGGTTCTTCCATCATGACTTGACATCATGCTGAATACATTTAAGTGCTGGGATTTCTTGCAACAGAAATATACCGTGCCAAAAGAGAAATTCTTTACAGAATTCTGGCTTTGGAATGGATTAATATAAAATATGGAATGTATTAATATATAATCCATTTCATCTTCCTGCAGGAAAATGCGTCACTTAAATTTATTCAGAAACGCATCAGAGTAGGATGACTTGATGCAACGAAATCATACTTTGTTACAAATAAAATATTACCTGATGATATGCATAGAACTTAATTTTGAGAACGAAACAAAAAAAAACAACGTAGTGTGGTTCTGAGGCTATTGCTATCAACAGTGTCCATGGCCATCTGGAAATAGCTTATCGCTGGGTTGTGCACATGTTGTGAGATACGGGGTCTCCAAAGGGTGTTCACGTTGACCATTAGAGTTGTATTTCCATAACGGCTGAATATTCTGTTCAAACATTTGTCCTGGAAGACAGCTTCTACTTGTGGTAATTAACAAACTGGGGCCTTGGGGCTGAGCTCACAAAAAGCTTTTCATGCGAGCCAAATATGTGTGTCTACTATAGTGTATGAGTGATTTGCCTACCTCTTGGATCTTTCCCTTCTTCCAAACGGATCATCCATCTGGGACACCTACACTAACCATCTCATTTGCACAGTGGTGGATAGGGGTGCCAGGTGTGGATTGGAAAATACCTCTAGACTTTGGGGTGGATCCTGGAGAGGGTGGAGTTTGAGGAGGGGAGGGGCCTCAGCATGGTATGATGCCATGGAGTCCACCCTTCAAAGCAGCCATTTCCTCCAGGTGAGCTGATCTCTGTCAGCTGGAAATCAGTTGTAGAAGTGGGGGATCTCCAGGCCCCACCTGGAGGCTGGCAACCCCAGTGGTGGATGGCTGTGCTCTTAGGGCTGTCAGCTGTAAGTTGGGAAATACCTGGAGATTTTGGGTGTGAGTGGGAAGGAGTTTAGAAAGCATTGCAAGGGGAGCGGTGGCACAGTGGGTATATCCCACTGTCTTAACATCGGAACTGTGTTAGTGTGAGCAACCAGCCTGTTGTCCCCAGCTCTTCGTCCACCCAGCGATTCGAAAGCTTCGGCGAGTAGATAAAATGGGAACCACTCCTTAGAGTGGGTGGGCACACCAATCTCCCTTGTGGGAGGGTGTTAGCTGACCGTCGGACTTCCTGGTCGAGGTTCGGAAAGGTGAAATAACTTCTCGGCTACGAAAGAATCCCTGCAGTGGATGTTCCGGCCAGGCGGTGGCAGTGTGGTGATTGACATACGGGTCCTGAAGCCTGGCCGACAAGCAGCCGTGCGGAAAACGACGGAGCCACGCCAGAAGACGTCTACACTGGGCAGTGACAGCGTGTGCAATTCAATGAATATATGTTGTCTTCCCTTTCCCCTACAAACATTGTTAGTCCCTTGTCTATATTGAGTAACTGTACATCGCTTTGAGCCCACTGGGGAAAGCGATTAATAAATGGAAAGTATTATTATTATTTATTATTATTGCTCCAGAGTCGCCATAAAGATGTTAGCCCACTGTGGGGCCATGTGGGTGCTCATGACTTGTACCACTGCTCTGGAGGAACAGGTCGTTACCAATTCTGAAGTGGTGAGGGGAGAGTATTGCACTCTTTTGAATGCCACTGGACAGCAAGGCTTTGCCCTCAAGTCTAATCATATGACGTTCCATTGCCGCATGAAATCCCTGGACTCAAACTTTGTTCTAGTTCTTACTGTTCCCTTCCCTCGTTTTTGCTGTTATTAATATGGATGCCAGCCTCCAGGTGGGACCTGGGGATCCTCTGGAATTACAGCTCATCTTCAAATTACAGAGATCAGTTCCCCTGGAGAAAATGAATGCTCTGGAGGATGGACCCCGTGATATTATACCCCACTGAGGTCCCTGTCATCCCCAGGCTTCATCCCCAAATCTCCAGGAGTTTCCCAACTTGGAAACTCTAGTTATTAATGATACGCTGCTTTAAGGAGAAATCTAGATTGAATTACCACTTTGCTCCTATTATATATTTATTATTTATTTATTTATTTTATTCCTCTGAGCGGTGGCACAGAGGATTTATCCTCTGGTTAACATCTGAACTGAACAGAGCTGCTGTCAGTTCTAGCCCGCGCTGGTGTGAGCTACCATCCTTGTCCCCAGCTCGCCGTCCACCCAGCGGTTTGAAAGCTTCGGCAAGTAGATAAAATGGGTACCACTCCTTAGAGAGGGTGGGCACACTAAATCCCTCTGGTGC
>NW_015174979.1:4592-4717 GCF_001447785.1 Gekko japonicus | reverse complement strand
TCATCCAGCCAAGCCAAAAGTGAATGCCGTCCGGAACACGCCTGAAGCTTACAGCTGAACAAATTCCCCGTCGGCTGCAAAAGTGTGCTATTTAAAGAATTATATGTTGTCCTCCCTTACCCTAT
>NW_015174979.1:4289-4468 GCF_001447785.1 Gekko japonicus | reverse complement strand
CCTCCCCGCACGCGGGCTCAGGGCGGCTTACACAGGCACAAAAGTGCGATAAAAATACAACAAGTTAAAACAATTAAGGCACAAGTGCAGTAAAAGTCAACAGTTAAAACAGTTTAGGCAAAAATGCACATCTCACAGGATACATAATGACTACAATACTTACTCCCTATTGCACATCC
>NW_015174979.1:0-3453 GCF_001447785.1 Gekko japonicus | reverse complement strand
AATACTAAGGTCCAATCATGAGTGAGCGCTTAAGACCAATAGGGTTTGTTCCTACCAAAAGTCATAGTCTTTCTTGATTGGTCCGTTCCACAACAACAGCCAATCAGGTGGTTGATTTTAGGATACTGGGAGTCTATGGAGCTTGTGACTGAAGGTCAGGCTCATTCTCCATTCAGGCTATCTACATAAAGTAATACATAACAGCTCCTCACACTAAACAAAAGAAGAGTGTCAAAGAGTGCAAACGGATATATGAGAAGACCAGAGTTCCCTCTAAGCTGAGTTAATGTGAGCTAGCTCACAGGTTTTTAGCTTCCAGCTCACACATTTTTGTCTTAGCTCAGGATGGATGGCTCCAGAGCAAACTAATTTAGGCAGTAGCTCACTTCTTTAATGCCAGTAGCTCAGAAAGTAGAATTTTTGCTCACAGGACTCCACAGCTTAGAGGGAGCATTGCACCAAACTGGCTCTCCCTGGGCTTGGGGATCTGCAGAGGTTGCCAGGTTTTCCCTGGCCAGGTTGGGAAACTCCTGGAGATTTGGGGGTGGACTCGGAGCCTGGGAAGGACAGGGCCCCCCTCAGTGGGGCACTATAATGCCACAGAGCCCACCCTCGAAAGCATCCGTTTTCTCCAGAGGAACTGATCTATCTAGTCTGGAGATGAGCTGCATTTCCAGGGCATCCCCAGGTCCCACCTGGAGGCTGGCATCCCAAGGGAGCCTATGATTGGAATGGATGTCTGTATCTTTCCATCCAGGTCAGCTGGAGCACCTTCAGTCCTTACCTTCGTTTAAAGGAAGCGCTGCTCTAATAACAAATGAAGGAAATCGAGTGATGTTCAACGCAAGCTGCAAAGAGTTACAGGAGGACGCCTAGAAAGTAGGTCATCGGGCAGTCATCTGTCAAAGAAAATTTGCGGTTGATGAACAAGAGGAAATTCACGTTGTGTGTGCGTGCACGCGCACACACACACACACAAATTGTGTGCTTTTACTTGAAAAAGTGGAGGGAATAGAGTGTTGCAAGCACAGTCTTAGAACCTCCCCAGCAACGCTTAACATTTGGAAGCCTCACAAAACCTCAGCGGAAAAGAAATCTGATATTTTCTGGGATTGACATCACCATAGGCTTTGACTTCTGTGTAGGCTGTACTGGGCACCAGCCCAGTGATTAGTTGTATGACGCAGAGGGTAGCAGATGTAGATACTTCACTTTAGATGCTGAATGGTTCTTAGCTCTGCTTCAGAATTTCTGTGTTTTACCATTTTACACCACCCATTTAATAATCTCTGCTCAACTAAACTGGGGAAATTATATTAACAGTAGGGAAGCAATAAATCCATGTTTGAGTTCTTGACGTTTTGACATTTTAAAGTTCCGTGTACATTGAATTAAAAAAACTTAACTTGCAGGCTGGATAGTATGATTGTGCTTCTCTGAATAATTTTACTCTGTTATAAATAATGGTTATAAAAACTATTCCAGTGCTGCAAAGTGTCCTACCTTGTCAGGTATCCATATTGATAGTATCTACTAGAATTAGATAGCAAAAAAACTCAAAGCAGCCTCATCAGATTTCATTTTTTTAAATTCAGTGCTAGAACAGATCCATACATTTTAATTCAGTAGATCCTTAGGATTATCACCCTTTTCTGTTCACACAAAATATTGCATTTTGTGAACTGAGCAGAATGAAAAATGTAGCCTTCGCGGGGCTTCCTCGCACTCCCGCTGGCCTTGCAGGTCCACCGCTGGGCCCCTCATGGGGCTCGGCAGTGGAGCTGCAAGCCGGCAGCGGTGCCCGGGACCGTTGGGGGCGGGGTGTGTGGCCTTATGACACACTTCCGGTGATGTCACGGGGTGTGGCATATGCTAATGAGTTATGCTAATGAGTTCCCCTAGCTCTTTTTCTACGAAACGACCCCTGGTTTTCCACCAATGCTCCCTCTAAGCTGTGGAGTCTTGTGAGCAGAAATCCTACTTTGTGAGCCATTGGCATTAAAGTTGTGAGCGAGCCATTTGGCTACTGCATAAATCAGTTTGCTCTGGAGCCATCCCTTCCTGAGCTAAGGCAAAAATCTGTGAGGCGGAGGCTAAAGAACTGCGAGCTGGCTCACACTAACTCAGCTTAGAGGGAACACTGGTTTCCACCCTCCTTCTCTGCCGTAGCCCCAATATACATTCTCCACTTTTATCTGCTTTTTTACCTTTTTAATCAAACGCACGAGTTCCTTATCACAGATCACTTGCAAATCCCATCTCCCCCCCAAAAAACCCCCCTGTGTCGAAGTAACAAAGTAACAAACAAGGCTCTAGTCTATTTATTTTAATAATATCTGTCCTTACTTCTCCATCAGAGGTGCCTGAGATGGCTCACGGAAATCGTTCTATATTAAAATTACAGATTATTAACCTCCCAGAAAGCATTGGCAAACAACTGGGTCATCAGTTGGTGCTCCTGGCTTTGCATATTTGGTGTCAAGTGAATATCTGTGGGGAGGGTGTACCATAACTGAGACACCATCACAAGGGAAGTCTCATCTCACTTTTGGGCAATGGCAACACAAGGACTGCAAATGAGGACTTCAGTCACCAGGTATGTTTTGGACAGTCAAATATTCCAGCCCCAGACAATGTAGAGTTTAAAGGCCATAACCAGCCCTTTGAATTGAGCCAAAAAGCAAACTGGCAGCCACTGAAAGATCATTCTGCACAAGTGAAATGTGCAAAGTTAAATCTCCAGTAGCTAGGGGTTATTTCCTGCTGGAGCGCACAGGAGCGGAGCTCCGGCAGTAAAGAGCCCAGGGGGGCGGGCATGTGCGACAAGTCCCACCCCCTGCTCCCAGCAGCCCTCAGTCAGAGCAAGAAGCAGCCAGGTAAATTTCAGAGCTTCCCCCGGCCCCCCAATCCAAAACAGTCCAGTGGCACCTTTAAGACCAAGTTTTATTCAGCTACAAGCTCTCCCTCCTCTGCAAGGACAGATCTGCATGTTCCCCCCACCCCTAAGAGCTAGCAATCCAAAATAGTCCAGTGGAGCCTGAGCAGTGGGTGTTGCCTTCTGACACACTTCCGGTGATGTCAGGGGGTGTGGCATATGCAAATAAGTTATGCTAATACACTCTTGCACCTCTTTTTCTACGAAATGATCCCTGCCAGTAGCCATCAAACCAAAGCAGAGTTATTCCTGCAGGGAATCATGCAGCCGAATAAATGGGGACTCAACTAAAATTAATTCATTGAGTTTTTGGTAAATTTGGGCATGAGGAAATGTGTAGTCCTTAAGCTTATCCCACAATGCCAGTAGTAACATTGCAATATTTGCAAATAATGCATTCGGGAACATCAAACTTATACTGCTTGCGAGGCTTATTTTCTCTCTAGTCGAGCACTCCATATGCTTACGTTATTTATTCAAAGATTAAACAAACCACATTTGAAGTGAATTTGTGTCTT
>NW_015174978.1:85808-94628 GCF_001447785.1 Gekko japonicus | reverse complement strand
CAGGAAAAAGGTGGGCATATAAGTATTTTCAATAAATAAATAAATTGCTAGTACATCAGGTTGTTGCTTTTAGCCAGCTTTGGGCCCCTCTAAAGAAGCTCTTGCTTCCTGAAAGTACTTGCAAAAGAACATATTCCTCTGTATTACAACACTATATATTATGGAACTGGGCTAGATCTTTGAAGGCTTCTTGCTTGTAAAAAGCTACTAAAAGAAAAACTGCACATATCAAGTCAGGGTTTGTTCAATATAAGCTGACCTGAATCAATCTGAGGGACCCTATCATGAGAAGCCTAAAGCTTTCAGAGTTCAGCATGATTCCGGTCAATAGGCTTAGACTGGAGAAACTGCATAGAATTGCAAAACAAAACTGACAGTGCAATCCCATGCAGTTATTCCAGTCTAAGCCTATTGACAATTAGTAAAAAGAAGACAAAGTGGCAACAATTATATGACTTTGTGGCAACAGAAGCCATCTAACCCATTATTAATAGATGCAGTTGTAGGGGCCCAGGCACAGAAGCATCTAAGGATTGCAAGAATGTCCAGCTTCACGGAAGTCAAGATATAATGGAAGAGTGGGAATACTGGTTGAGGGTCAGAAGATATTCATATGTAAGAGAAATTTGTAATCATTTTTAAATAGACTGTTAAGATAAAAAGTAGCAAGAATGAACTAACTTTTTTTTATATTCTAAGAAGTAACTTCCAGTAAAGATAACCTTGTATGGTCTTTGAAGTTATAAGATAATGAGTTAGCCAAGAATTTGTGCCCTTATCAAGTGGGACAGTTCACTATTCTTAGGAGATAATTCTACACTCCTATAGATATGGGGAACTGTATTGATTGAGAGCTTCTTCTCAGAAGTGGCTCCTGGCCTGTGACTTGTTTACTTTTGTGGTAAGAAACTCTTAGGAATCATATAATTTCTCTCCTTTAATTATCTATGTAACAATGATGGATGGATGGTATAATGCTTTGTCAATTTATTTTAAGAATGCAATAATAAGCTTTAATAAACAATCTTACAATGAAAGCAGAGATTCTCTAATAGTGTGTACTATACCCAGAATGAACCTATAGCATTACTGAAGTGTACCTCTGGCTAGGAGTTAAATGATTTGATGTAGGAAAGCTAACTAGATGCCTGAGGTTTCTTAGGTCATGCCAATACCTGAATCAGAACTAACCAGAGTCATCCAGAATACACTGTAAATGTGACAGGATTAACATCACTGTTCCCAGATTCCCAGGAGTGTCAGTCTTCGAGGTGGGACTGGAACAGTTTCAGGTAGCAGTAGAGCTTTCACAGCTTGTCTCCAGAGGTTGCACTGATGAAAGAATGAATAATGGGCTCTGATCCTTGGACAACTTGGTGAGACAGGATTGAAACTTCATGATGTAAAACGGTGATCCCTAACATGGCATCATAGTGACTGCAGTGTGCTTTTTGGCTCCCACTTCCTTTCTCCTAAAGTATCTCTTCCACCAAGGAAAGAGACAATACTGATTTTTTGCCCCACCTATCTGAAGCAGGAGGTGTTTCAGGCAAGCCCAGGAAGCATCACCTTTGCTTTTTCAGGGAGTACTTTTCAGAAACAGATGCCTGTGTCAGTAGATGCTTGGTTTGGAACCTCTGAACAGTTTCTGTTTTCCCCCAGCACCCATGGCAGCCATTTGGCAATGGCTCCCAATACCCGTGTGAGGCAAAGCACCCTGATTTCTCTCAAGGGTTAACATAACTATTAGCAGGCCTGCAGGTGAGACAATATCCTTCTCTTGGATTCAAGAATGTGGTAATTGGCTAATCATGAGAACCTTTGTTCAGCTGTGTAACTAGATGGGAGGTGGGAAAGCAGGAGTGGATGTCAACATCTTCTGGAGGGTTTCATCAAGGGAGCTCCCTGATTGGGTTTGGGAGACCACCTGGTGCCAGATTGCAAAAGACTATAATTAGGCCATAGGCCAAAGGGCCGCCATGTTAACTTTATGCTTTCACCATGCTCTTCCTATGTCATGCAACATCATGATGTAGCTGCGTAGAGAATGCTTAAGTCTCTAGCCTGGACTCTTGTATTCTAAGAAGGTGTGCCATCTAATACCAGGTATTGAATGTATTAGAAAGTTAGCTTTGTTGTCCCCCCCCCCTTATTAAGCTGCAGAGACTGTGCTGCATAGCAATGTCTTTTAAAGCCTATTCAATAAAACTTTATATATATATTTACAAAGGTCTGCTTTATTTGAGTGCATTTAACCTCAAGGACCCACAGGGCTTGGTGCTACTCACTTGCAAAAAGTGGGGTGACCCAGAGGGACCCAGGCTTGGGTTCTTGACAGTCTGTTCTGAAAATTCCAGTAGTGTTCCCAGGAATAATTAAGCTGGAGATCCATGATGTAGGAGTTATATTTTGCTCTTCTACAATTCCTTGGCATGCTCACTGTGATATCAGCGACAGGGTGACTTAACTAATAAACAAGAACAAAACAGAAAAGTAAACACTTTAACTGGAAACCATCAAGTCAAAAAATCATTCCTGGTTTCTTTAAAAAAATGAAAACTGTATAGTCCCCCACCCCTAATTCTGTAGAGTTCTCAATCTTCTAAAATTTAGGGTTAGAATAGTCCTTGTGCCTTCAGTGGCTGTCTATCAGTTAAAAATTTACCAGAGCAAATTTTGTTTAGCAAATTGTTACAGTGAAAAATCTTCACCTGCAATAATGTCTTGTATTTGTTAAGAAGCATGGGAAACAAGAGGGAATCCAGTGAAGGTCACCAATGCATATAGTCAAGGGAGGGACTTTCAATTCCAAAGCCATATCAGAAGCTTGTACACCAGCACAGGCCAGGACATCTTATCAAAAGGGAGATATTTGTCATTGGCTGATAGTTGTTGAAATAATTTTCCTCCAAAAAGGCTTCTCTATGATCTATTTCAAGATAGTTGGGATTATCTGATCATTTAAGGGAACATTCACTAGTCCTTGGAACCAGCAGTGTAATGCCTTTTGACTAGGTATAAGGCATAGATCTGGGTAGGCAAAGTGCTAACAAATATGGTTCTAACAAAGTATATTTACAGTACAAAGTTATACCCTTCCAAATCCACTGATTTCAATGTACTTAGAAGAGTATAACTCTGTTTAGAATTACACAGACAATTTCTATGGCAAAATTCTGCTTCTGAGAATTTTTGGATGGAGCAGAACTATGAAGTGTGAAAAGCTGACGTGTAGAGAAGTATAATTTAGCACAGATTCTTTTTTATCCTCTTGGTACTTCATCCCGTTGACTAGATGCTAATACAAGATGATGAGGATAAAGCTGCAATTAGCATAATGGTGGTGGGGGTGGGGAATCTTCTGTATTTGTCATGTATCCTGAATAAATTCTTGGCTGTCTCCTTCTCTCTAATCTTCTCCTTCTCCCACCTTTTAATTATGTTCCTTACCTAGAAAGAACTCTGAAAAAATATTGCAGGGGAATTGACATTGTGTGAGAGTGGCAAGGGAGGAACTGTACATTTTTCACACACCAAATGGTTTCAGTCAAATAAATATTTTGATATAGCCTTCACACAGATTTATGACCTGGTCACAAAATCAATGTCAAATGACAACCAAAAACAGAGGAGAAAATCCGTGTATATTTATTTCAGAAAATTGCAATGGATAGCAAACTGGAGCGATGACATTTAGACAGAGGTTAAAAGAAAAGTTGCCCAGATCATAAAATATCTATTATCCCTTGAGGATTGTGTATTGTTATTGATGTTACATCCTTTGATTTCTAACAAGTCATATTTGGACATAATTGTACACTGAGCATATACAATTGAGCATGTGCAATTTGTATTTATTTGGATGGTTTCTATCAGCTTTATCACAATTACATTATGACAACTAATGCAGAGCTTATCATCAATATAAAATAGGTACAGCTAAAGATAAAACCTTCAAGAATGGAAACCAACCAAATGTAATTGCTATTGGAGAGGGAAACTGACATCTGAAGGAGAAGTATTTATATTCTTAGTCTTTTCTCTGTATTTACTGTTACCTGTGGCTGCCTGAATAGATCTAGTGTTACATCTGAAACAGAGAGGGTTATTTGGTATCATTAAATTGTACTTTGTATATTTTTAAATTTGGAATTGTAAAGCAAGACTTGAGAGACTTTGGATCTTAAATTATTCTAATAGTTACAAAACTTGCATCCTGTCTTTCTTCCCTTATAAGGGCCACCAAAGCAACTAACAAGTTAAAACATATATGATAAAATCACATTTTAAAACAATTAAAATCAACCCTTCCAACTCACATCATTAAAACCAATATTAAACAGAGTTAAAGTACATACAAAGCATAAAGACAGCAATCTAAGCATTGGTTAGGAAGGAAGGATCATTGAGGGAATACCAAACAAAAAAAGTCTTCACCTGCTGGTGGAAGAGAACAATAGAAGGGGACAGGTGAATCTCCCTGGGGAGTGAGTTCCAGAGCGTTGGTGCCATGAACAATAAGACCTTCTCCTCAGTTGCCTCTTGCCTAATCTCAGAAGGTGAGGGCACCCAAAGCAGGGGCTCTAAAGATGACTGTAGTGGTGTTATGTATGCGGGCAGCCACAAGGTGCCCGCAAGAAGGCACCAGGCAGGCAAGTCACCATACGGTCAGTACGCGGGTTCGCCACCCAGCTGTCTACCTGCCTAAGGATCGAATCACCCACTACCAAGAGCCCCCCTCCCACCCTGCCCAGGGATGGTTCCTTGGTGCAAAAGGAGAGCCGCTCACCAGCTGGGGAAGAGGTCCCTTCTGAGGGCACATTCCCCTTATCCTCAGCATGGTGCCCTGTTTCCCCTAGACCCTCATGCTCCCTGACAGCAGCGGGGCTGCCAGATCCAGAGTGGGACGTAGCTAACAAGTCCCCGAGAGTCTTTTCTGTGCGCCTAGCTGACTGTCTCTGCTTCTCCAGGTCAGCCACCTTGGCCTCAAGGGAGCACACACGTTCCCTGAGAACCAGGAGCTCCTTGCACCGAGGACACACCCAAGACTTCTGCCCAGTGGGCAGATAGTCATACATGTGACACTCCGTGCCATTCTTTCTTGCATAGAGAGATCATGTGATTATCCCTTGAAAGTGAGTGGTCTTTGAAAGGCAGGACTTATCCTTTGTCTTCCTCACCCAGACTCTACAGGACAAGTTAACTGCCTATTATAAGGGGTGAGGTCAAAGTCTGGGCATCTGCCTCTGTTTCCCCAGTCTCCACTGTCCTGCCTGCCTGCCAGAGGATACTAGTATTTCCATTTACCATAAAGGCAAGTGGGGCTGGCTGACACTGCCTACCAAACCTGTCACAGGGACAGCCATGTCCTGTGCTGTTTCTTTCTCCCCTCTCCCCTACCTTACAGTCAATGCAAGTAAAGTTTTCCCCTGCCTGCCATTTATTTGCATGGCTTCAGATAATAGAAGAGCTCAAATAAACAGGACAACCTTATTCATAATCAGCCAACAGTTGCTGGGAAATGGGGAGTGCTGGTTATAAAACTTTCAATCAAGACGTCCTGTTTCCAGTACCCTTATAAAATAATTAACTGCTGATGCTGGATCATGCTTTCCCTTTGCTGCACCAGCCCCTCTCATGTTATAATTACCTGGAAAATTGAAAACTGACAGTGATATGACAGATTGGAAGGCCTCCGCCTGCCTCTGAATGTTCAAAATAATTTGGTTTCGATTTGGAGCCTTTCCAATATTAATGCATGGTTATTGTTTCAAGTCAGATTGCAGTTAGTACATTTCCTACATTATATCCCTGCCAGTGGCTGTTTCATGGGTCACTTAGAGGGGAAAAGCACTGGAAGGCACTAACATAGCAAATGTGTATGTTTAACTGAATAAGAATATGTTAATTATATTTCTAGCATAATCCTAATGATGGCCATCCTTTTAAAACACTTGTGCAACACTAATTGCATGACAGAATCCAACAGATGAACTACACATCAGATTTCATTAGCATAAGCCTTTTTCAAAGTTCTTAATCATATCAGCTATTACAGAAGAAAGACAGAAAGGAACTCTTTAGATATTTTCAGATGTGTGATACTTCTCAATATTAAAAAAAAAACGACTCCAACTTGCAAATCGTTAAGAAAAAAAATCTGGAACACTTTGTTTTGCAGTGGATTAAATCTATTTTTGTGGCATAACAACTTCACATGAGTTTCATATAGCCTGTCAGTAATGTACTTCTTAAAACTCTTTGGAGAGACAACTAGCAGGCAACAAACATGTGACCTTAGCAGACTCCAGCTTGAGCTGTTTCAGGCGAAAAGAGATGTTGGTTTGCTAGAAAGCATTCTGGTCATGCTATGATTTCACTCACCAGAATAAACTTTCTTGCTGTCTTTTGAGAAGGGCCATGCAGACTGTAAATGTGGGGGAGGGGGAATATGGTCTCATTATCTCATGTGTCTGTCAGGCTTACTATGTAAACTTGAGAAAAGTCATAGGCAGACCTATGTAAATTACAGCATATTAAAAAGGTAAAGGTTCCCTTGCTCGAAAGCCAGTCGAGTCCGACTCTAGGGTTGCGGTGCTCATCTCCGTTTCAAAGCTGAAGAGCCAGCACTGTCCGAAGACGTTTCTGTGGTCATGTGGCCGGCATGACTAAACACCAAGGCGCACGGAATGCTGTTACCTTCCCACGAAAGTGGTACCTATTTATCTCCTTGTAATGTCTTGCTTTCTTGCTTTCGAACTGCTAGGTTGGCAGGAGCTGGAACTAGAGATGGGAGCTCACTCCATTATGCGGCACACTCGGGTCTCGAACTGCTGAACTACTGACCTTCGACAGCCTGCAGTTCAGCGTATTAACCACTTGAGCCACCGCAGCTCCTTTTTGTTAATCTAAAGAGTTGCAAAAATTATAGACCTATGTGCTTATGAAATTTTAAGATATACTTAAATCTAGATTTATAGAAAACGGTAATGAAAGGTTTTTGACAGTGCTTAAATGTTAAAAATAGTGTTTAACATAGGCTTGCAAAGTTATTAGTTGGCTATATGGTTGAAAGATTTACAATTAGATAAATATGTATGAGGTAGTTTAAGAGATATAATGTTGTCATTATTACTCTCATCTATGTTTGTTTGTTTTGTTTAAAACAATAAAATTATTATAAAAAACCAAAAACCTTTGCTTTGCTGCTTCAGACCAACACAGTTGCCCACCTGAATCTTCCAACTGAGAGGGGTTGTGGTAATCAATGCAGGCACTCCTCTCCTTATTGTTTATGCCCATTGTTGTAGACTCAAAGGGTTAGGTCCAACCAATTTTTCCAATGGTGAAAAAAGGAGGAAGGTTCCCTGTTGACCACCAAAAGGCGATGGGATCTGCATGGTCAAAGACCATGTGGAATAGGACCTAATTAGCTAAAACTCTATAAGGCAGGCTGTCATCTTTCATGTTCCGCAAGTGGGATCTTGATGCACAAATATAATTTCTTGCCCAACTGTTGCTGAGGTAATATTACAATTCTAGTATCTTAACTTTCTAAATAAATGCCTTATGACATAATTATTTTCACTTTTGATTTTGATAGAGGATGCAGAAAAACCAGGTACACTCTCAATACAATATTCTCCACTTACTAAAAGTTAAGTAAGACCATTTCCACACAAGTACAAACCTCTGCATTGGCATTCTTAAATAACAGAATACTTTCTGCACAGCTTTTTGCCTCCCCAGGAGTAGATCCAAATTTAGTGCCCCTTTACCCTGAATTTCCAAATCTACTTTTCCCATGATTTCCCCCCTCACAGTTTTCCATTGAGGAATCCCTGATTTCAAATTTTGTTTCCTGCTGCTCTTTTGTGTCATCAGTGCCCCCACTCAGGTTGTCCACTGAGCAATCCACTGTTTGTTTTTGCATAATGTTGATTTCATTACAATGTGATTCCCCCCCCCCCAATATAATATAGCAATGTTATGACATTGGGAAAAAAAGGAAGCAAGGCTTCATGTAGCCTTCTCTGTGTAATTACCTGTCCATGAAGTTCCTTTCCTATCCCTTTTTTGGTGGGTAGGCTTTGACACCACATGCTTGTATTGTTTCTTTTTTTTTTAGGCCCCCCAGAGGGGATTCCCCCCCCAAAGGGATATTTTTTATTTAGCAATAGACTACAGAACTACAAAGAAAATAATGGGAAGGGGACTACAACTAGGGATAAAGGAAAGATAACCACACTATGCTAAAACCCCAAGAGGAGGAGATCTTATCCCTGTTAGTATAAGTGTTAGTACTAAAGGTAATATCACAATATACTTGTAGAGTTCTTGTTTATCACAGCTTCAAATGTGTTAATATATTAGTTGTTATGAGAGAGCTTTCTGACCATCTTCTTGTTCTTTGCTTCAAAAGGCCATTTTCTGAGTCCTTCTGCCTTCACTTCGGCTTTCTGTCTCTAAAATCATATACAACTCTGGCGGGACCTGCACCCTTTTCTGCAGCAGAGTCCTCTTCCATTCCAGAGGTGGCAGAGTCACTAGATTTTGTTTCTTCCTCCTTAGACTCTTCCTCTGTTCCCAGCTGATGCCACAAAAACTCTTTGGCTTTGAAGGTGGAGTCTATCTTCTCTCTTTTATTGTTGATCTTAAAGACGACACCCTCCGGGACCGCCCATCTGTACGATATTCCATTAGTTTGAAGGAAATACATTAAATCCTTGTAGTTTCTCCTTTTTTGTCGAATTTCAAATGGAATGTCTTTTAAAGTTTTGATGATTACATTCCCCATTTTCAGTGGAGTTGCTGAAGTTG
>NW_015174978.1:57267-82556 GCF_001447785.1 Gekko japonicus | reverse complement strand
GCTGTTTCCCACAATACATCCAGCCTTTTTTTTTTTTACAATGTTATGATGTTATAACATTACTGCATATACAAAAAAAGGATGTTCCATCTATGACATAGTACATGACAACACATTTAGCGTGCTTCATAATTATTAAATAACACTGTTATGAATTGGTGTATCCAGTTTGACAATCACCAGCCATTTTCTTAGTTGGTGACTAAGGATGAGTAAGGGACTTTTGAAATGGTGACAACCATGCTGTTCCCCATGATACATCCAGCCTTTTTTTTTTACAGTGTTATGATGTTATAACATTACTGCACATGCACCCAAAAAAGGAGGTTCTGTTGCTGACGAAGTGCATGATGATATGGCCACACAACCCCTTTTCAAAGGAAGTGCAAAACACACGGGGAGGTCGGATCCAAATTCAAGAAAAAATCCCCCCAAATAAATGCCCTTTTGGGGAAGACATGCTACAAAGTTGGAACATCAGCTGAAGATTCAGCTTGCTAGGAAACAGTGGCAGATGTGGAGAAGGTCTAAGAAAACATACAATTCTTAGGCAGTTGAATTTATCCTTGGTGTAACCTTTTCAGAATTACTGGATTTGAATATGATTTATGTTTTGGTTAAAGTATAATTGAGGAGATTAACTAAACTGAATATATGGGAAAAGAAGTCATTAGTTCACATGAAACAAAGAAGCAGAGAATAAGCTGTTTCTTGATCACATATTACATGCATTCAAGCAATAGCCCTTAAATAAGAAAATAGAAAGGCCCTTCACAGATTAGACTAAAAATAAATAAACCAGCATCATTAGTTTTAATCATGAAAACCAGATTATTGTGAGTCAAACGTTCACATTTTTATGAGTTTAGTCCTGTTGTGTATATGTTTTATGGAATAATCCCATTTGTTCCTAAAGGATCAATTTGAATGAAAACATTAATCCAAGGGCACAGGACAGTGGTGCTTCCCCAATGAATTCGTTTTACTAACAGCCCACAAGAAATTTGTCCTTTTTAGACTTCTGAGTATTTGGAACATTTGGAAATATTCCCTAGTAGCCTCATTTCAGTGAAATAAGGCCAGATCAGTTCTAATTAATAGCTTCACAGTATAATCCAAAAAACGTCTTCCTGGGAGTAACCCCTATTAAATATGACAGAGTAGGATTCTGAATAGACCTGTTTAGGATGGCACTGTAAAAGATTTCAAATATGTTTACATCAGATAATCTTTTAAATTTTATCTCATTGAAATGGTGCATTGCAAAAAAATTCTCTTTTTCAAATCTGTATATTAAATATGTATTCGTTATTTTTGTGTGCTAATATTTAATTTATTTGAAACTTTAAAAATCAAAACTGATTTTGACTTTATAAATAGATACAGTGTTGGAACCCATAAACTTTCTTCACCTTTCCCAGGCCTTGTGGAAGGCTGCTCTAGGAGCACTGTCCTGCAGCCACCTGCCCTAGCTGCAGCTGTGCAGTCACTGCTGATCCCCCATGCTGCACATAAGGTTGATCAGTTTTAGGGAAGCACCCCCCCCAGCTTCCCTTGAGAGGCTGTGGCTCATTCATAGAGCATCTGCTTGGCACACAGAAGGTCCCTTCACTCCCAGGTATCTCCAACTAAAAGGATCAGGTGGTAGGAGATGTATGAAGGCCGGGAGAGCTGCTGCCAGTCTGAGATGACAATACTGATCTTGATGATCTTGATGAACCAATGGTCAGATTCAGTATAAAACAGCTCCATATGTTCATGTGAAACCTTGGAGAGAAGGCAGCCTCACGATTATGCCCTATGGCTTGTCACCAGTGCTGCCTAATTGATTATGGAGCCCACCATTCTCAAGTTTTGTCTGGGGCTTCAGAATCACTAAGACTTCCCATGAGAAGACCCCTGCAATGAAAAAACACACAAAAAAACCCCAAAACAACCAAGGTTGGAGTCAGAGGTACTGTATGGACAACAGGTCACATGGCAAGGGAGAATGCAATCTCCCTATTGCATGAGTAGGCAGTTTGCTGGACCTAACTCGTAATTTCTTGTTTTGCATGGATCTTTGAGTTACTTAAAGTGAAATTCTAACCATAACTTGAAACACATGCTATGATATATACTTTTGTTGAATGGCAAAGCAAGACTGGGAATTTTATACTCAACAATGACCACATGATGATGATACATTTCCAGTGTATCAATTGTTGCAAGTATGTGCTTTTGAACAACAGTAGTCTATGCTTTCACAAGGACTACAGCAAATCAAATTATATAAGAGGACACTTGTTTTAGAATGACCCTTAAACTTTGAGAAACCACTTTGACTTAGGCTTCTGAGTAAAGTAATACTGAAGATTGTGACTGGCATTTATATAACCTTTTAACTAAATATCCTAAAGTGCTTAATCATTTTTACATATTGATTTACCACCTAATATAAAGTGGCTGGAATTCAAACTTGAAAGAACTTTAAAGTATTCTAGATTTCCCCATTTTGTTGTCATGGTTCCCCAAACTAAACAGTTCAGGTGTTTTGAACTGGATCAGAAATGTTCTGTATGTTCTCACAATGATACCAGAGAACTGTAGTTTGATCCAGTGAGTTTTGTATGTGTGCCAACATGATGAATGCCACCAACTGATTAATACCATTGATCGTGCAAGCACAAGAGCAGCTCATACATTCAAAATAATGGGTATTTTAAAACGAAAATTATCCATTATATGACCCATAATAGCCATACTAATATAATGGGAACAAGTATGCAGGTACCAACCACTCACCTTGCCTAATTCAGAAGAACAAAACTAGTGAGATATTGCTCACTGTAAATTGTAAATGAATAATCTGTATGGTTAGTTGAGGCACTAGACTAGATTGGAAAAAGGCCAGAGTGAAACAGCAGGGTCTTGTTTTGAATACCACACTTGTGAAAATCATAGAATCATAGAGTTGGAAGGGATCTCCAGGGTCATCTAGTCCAACCTCCTGCACAATGCAGGAAATTCACAAATAGCTCCCCCTCCACACCTCCCAAGGAAACCTGTTGTACTGAGGAACCACTCTGTCAGGAAGTTCTGCCTAATGTTTAGTCGAAAACTCTTCTGATTTAATTTCAACCTGTTGGTTCTGGTCTGACCTTCTGGGACAACAGAAAACAGCTCTGTACCATTCTCTGCCATTCTCTGTATGACAGACCATCAAGTACTTGGAGATGGTTTATCATATCCCCTCTCAGTCATTTCCTCTCCAGGTTAAACATACCCAGATCCTTCAACCTTTCCTCATAGGACTTGGTCTCCAGACCCCTTACCAACTCCTTTCCTGTCCTCTGGACATGTCCCAGCTTGTCTACATCTTTCTTAAATTGTGGTGCACAAAACTGAACACAATACTTTAGGTGAGGTCTAACCAAAGCAGTGTAAAGTGGTGATCTGGACACTATACTTCCGTTGATACAGCCCAAAATCGCATTTGCCTTTTTAGCAACCGCATCACACTGCTGTATGGTGTACTAAGACCCTGAGTTCCTTTTTGCACATACTACTGCCAAGATAAGCCTCCCCCAACCTATAATTTTGCATTTGATTTTTCCTAACTAAATGCAGAACTTTACATTAATCCCACTGAAATTCATTTTATTTGTTTTAGCCCAGTTTACCAGCCTTTCAAGATCATCCTGTATTCTGACTCTATGTTTTACCATATTTGCTACCCCTCACAATTTAGTATCATGTGCAAATTTAGTAGGCGTTCCCTCTATCCCTTCATCCAAATCATTGATAAAGATGTTGAACAAAACAGGTCCCAGGACAGATCCTTGAGACACTCCACTTGTCACTCCTCTCCAAGAAGATGAGGAACCATTCATAAGCACTCTTTGGGTGTGATCTGTCAACCAGTTACAGATCGACCTAACAGTCATAGGATCCAAACCACATTTTACCAATTTGTCAACAAGAATATTATGTGGAACCTTATCAAAAGCCTTACTGAAATCAAGATAAACGATGTCTACAGCATTCCTCTGATCCAGGAAGGTAATAACTTTCTCAAAAAAAAGAGAAATAAGGTTAGTCTGACATGACTTGTTCTTGAGAAACTTGTGTTGGCTCTTAGTAATTACAGCTGTCCTTTCTAAATGCTCAAGAACTGTCTGTTTGATGATTTTTTTCTACAACTTTCCAAGCTATAGATGTCAAGCTGACAGGTTGGTAGTTACCTGGATCTTCCTTTTTCCCCTTCTTGAAGATTGGGACAACATTTGCCTACCTCCAATCTTCTGTCACCTCACCTGTTCTCCAAGAATTCTCAAAAATAATGGACAGAGGCTCAGAAATTACATCTGCGAGTTCTTTTAATACCCTTGGATGCAGTATGCAGTTCATCTGGCCCCAAGGACTTAGTTTCATTTAAAGAAACTAGGTGTTTATGTACTACCCCTATGCTGATCCTAGGCTGCAACTCCCTTCCCTCATCATGTGTTCTGTTTTTGCCATATTGAGGAATGCTTCCCTCACTAGAGAAGACAGAGGAAAAGTAGGAATAGAGCAGTTCTGCCCTCTCTTCATCACGTGTTACAATTTTACTTTCCTGCCCCCGCAATGGGTCTACCATGTCCTTGCTCTTTTTCTTACTTTGAACCTAAGAAAATAACCTTTTTTTGTTTTTTTTAGCATCTTTCACTAGCCTAAGCTCATACTGAGCTTTAGCTTTCCTAACTCTACAAGCACTGGTTATTTGTTTATATTCCCCTTGGTTATAAGGCTGTACTTCTACTTTCTGAATGAGTCTTTTTTATTTCTCAAGTCTTTAGAAAGCTGTTTATGGAGCCACCTTGGCTTCTTTAGGCTCCTCCCATTTTTCCTTCTCATAGGAATCATTTGTGATTGTGACTTCAGTATTTCACTTTTAGGTAACTCCCATCCTTCTTGAACTCCTCCTTAAATATTTCTGACAATGGGATTCTACCCAGCATAACATTAAGTTTGTTAAAATTTGCTGTCCTGAAGTCCAGCCTATATGTCTGACTATGTACAGCTTTTACCTTCGAAAAGACTGTAAATTCCAAAATTACATGGTCACTACTACCCAGGGAGCCCACTACTTTCACCTTGTCAACCAGTTCTTCCCTGTTGGTAAGAATCAAGTCCAAGATAGCAGATCTCCTTGTTTCCCTCTCCACTTTCTGGAAAATGAAGTTTTCAGCGAAAAAAGCCAAGAATTTATTGGACCTTTCATTTTTATCAGAGTTGGACTTCCAACAGATATCCGGGAAATTGAAATCTCCCATGACCACCATGTCCCATCTCTTTGAGAACTTTTAAATCTGTTCTTGGAGTGTCTCATCCAAAGCCTCTGCCTGGCTTGGTGGTCTATAGCAGACACCCACCATAATATCACTATTATTTCTTGCTCCTTTTATTTTTATCCAGAGACTGTCAACTGGGCTTTCATGCTCATATTCACGTATTTCCTCACAAATATATATCTCTTTTACATATAATGTGACTCCTCCACCCTTCCTTATTAATCTGTCCCTTTTAAATAAGTTATACTCCTCAATTCTAATATTCCAATTGTGAGTGTCATCTCACCAAGTTTCAGTAATGCCTATTAGGTGATAGTCTCCTTCCTGTATTAAGACTTCAAGTTCCTCCTGCTTGTTTCCATACTCTGCATTAGTGTAGAGACATATAATCAAATAATCTTAACCGTTTATCAGGTTGTGATGAAATTTTATTTGTAATCCACTTTCAGTTTTTGTTTTTATTTATTTACTAGTAATAAGGCCCGTTGTGGAAATAAATGGAACAAGCTCTAGAAAGAGGGTCTGGAGACTCTGTGGAGAGAAAGAGAGTTGGAGGGAGGGAGGGAGGGACGGGCAAGGGAGGAAACAGACTCATTCAAGTGAGCCAGACTCAGAAGAGCTTGAAAGTGAAATGTGCAAACAGGGGGGAAGGGGGGGAGAGAGAGAGAGAATGGGAGGGAGGGAGACAGAAAGAAATCAGGCAGCTGGACTGAGAGAGAGAACAGCTGGAAAGGGAAGATCCACAAAACAGACTGCAGGAGGGAAAGTTCCAATTCCAGCCTACTTACTTGGAAGTTTTATTGCACTCAGTCGGACTTTAAGGTAAGTGTGCTGATGACAGGGGGGTGGAGGCGGCATCAGGAGGAAAAGAGAGATGAATGGACAGACGGGACAGGCTGGGCAGGCTGGAGGCAGAGAGCAGAGTGAAGGATACAGAGGAAAGAGCGAGATCAAAAGAGAGGTGAGGAAAAGTGGAGGGGGGCATTAAGAAAGTGGAAGGCGGAGGGATCCTTCAGGTGCTTCATGGCAATGCATCATCCTGCCCATTTTGGCAAGGAAGGAAGACCCGCTCAACAGAGAGAGCAAGGGAGCCTCCAGGAGAGCTGTTGGGGATGAGTGAAACAAAAGAGGCAGGAAGAGAAGTGAGAGATGGAGCCCTGAAGGGGAGGTCAGTGGCAGGTAGCGCTCCCCAAAGAGGGCAAGGGAAAGGCGGCACAAAGAGGCCCACCCGTATCCTCCCCCCCCAGCGACTTCACCCAAGCACCATGCCAGCCTGCCGCATAACGAGAGTTGCACTGAGCTGACTGCTGCTGTGGCCAGGAGGCCAGGCCTCCGTCTGGGTGGGATGGTGGACCTACTGCCCCCCATCTGCCAGAGGCCACTCAGCATGGCTGCCAGGCTGAACTGTGCCCTGTGGCCCACCACCACCTACCCCTCCCAGAGCCCTCCCAGCACCCTGCAAAGCCAGCTGGGGGCAAAGACGGGAATCAGATGGATGCCGCCCTGGCAAAGGGGAGACATGATGCCACTCATCCCTCCTGGAGCCCTACCAGCATCCTCAGAAACCAGCTGGGGAGGCGGCAAAGATGGGCAGCGGAGGGACAGTGCCATGCTGAAGGGGAGGCCCCACACTACTTATGCCTCCTGGCACAAACCCTGCCTGCCGGAGCAGGGCCACTGCTGCAAGACTCTGTGTGCCCAATCTTCTCCTGAGCACTGGCAAACGGCAGTGTCTGCTGAGGAGAAATTCTGTTCTGAGGTGAGTTTTGGCGGGCGCTGCCTCTGTGGGCGGGACTCAGGCAATGCAGCCAATGCATAGGGACATCCAACTGATTTGGGAGTGCATGGAATCTTGCCACTCCAAAACAGAATTATGATATAGGAGAGATGCGAGATATTTACAATATTCCTTTTCTCCCAACAACGAAATAGGACCCAAGGCGGGTAACATAATAAAAGAAATAATAATTTATGGCAGAAACAAATTCCCAAAAAGTAAAAAGCAACAAAAACAACATAAACCACAGCTTTATCTTCATATAAGCAATATTTGTCTGGTTCCCACAAATGTAGCCATGCTTTATGCATACACACACACACGCACCAACCTCTCACCCCACCCTTCTCTGCTTTAATCTGGGAATTATGTTTTTGACCTTTCACTGTGTTGTTGGAAACATATATACCTCATACTGAATATAACATTTACCAGATCATCCCCGATGGTCCAGTGACGGTGGACTGATAATGGCAGTACGTTTTAACTTGACACACCTACAACATATAGGTGCTGCCACTGCTGTTTTTAATGAAGACATTTCTATTAGTTCCAAGCAAAACACCCACTGTAGAAATTGTGTACTGTCAACAGTTTTCTGGTAATCAAACAAATAAATAAACACGACGTGCAGTGATTTCATAGAGATACTATTTTGGATGTTTCAGGATTGGTGGCTACAGAATTAACCCAATAAAACTGAAATAAAAAGAAGCAGTAACATGTCCTGTTTTCTAATTAAGTGATAATAGTACTATTGAACTATTTTATGAGGCAATAATCCCACTCCCGAGTGGATAAACTATGAGGCCGAAAGCCAAGAGCTTTATCTCAAGAATGGCACTAGATTATTGCCTCATAAAATAATGCAGTATTACTATCATGGCTATTATGTGGCTTGAATTAGTGCTGCAGGATCTTTGGGGAGTTTTTAAAGTGTCTGCATAGTCCAATGGAAACAAAAATCTGATCACAATTACTGGCCATTCAAAAAAAAGAAAAGAAATGAGAATAAACGAGTGCAGGTAATTAGTAAAGGTTGTATTGCAGTTTAGGCATGGTACTTTACTGTATAACATAAAGAAAAAAGACAGGTCCCTGGGCGCAAGTGGAGAAATAAGAAAAATAAAGATAGGGAAGGTAGTGAGAGACTAGGTGTTATAAAGAATCTCAATTTGTCATGCCTCCCTCGGTGTCAAGACCAACTTCTCTCTTCTCTGCCTTTACATCATGTCAAGAGATAAAAGGCAGTGGGACAGCACACTGACCATTTCCAATTCAATCCAATCCAATCACAGTAAATGACAGAGTAGCTATCCCATAAAGAACCCTCATTGTACCCAGTTTCTGGCCATTAGATTGTTATTAAAGGCCTCTCAGTAATTAAGCAGTATAATTTTTTCCCATATTGCATTGTGTATAATATAGCCAGGCGATCGTAAGATTGTCTGGCCAATTTAAGTTCTAGCTCTTTTAGTGGTGAGCTGAGAGACCTCTGAAAGCACTCTGACTGACCAAGGTCACCCAGCTGTCTTCATGTGGAGAAGTGCAGAATCGAACCCAGTTCTGCAGATTAGAATACATCGCTCTTAACCACTACACCACACTGGCTCTCTATTAAGCAGTATGCCTTTAATCACCGATGGAATTTGCCACATTAACATTTCCCAAAGAAATTATTTCTGGCCTTGGACTGACTATCAAAATGATCTACAATAAATGACTTAAACTGTCCAGCAAAGCTCCACTTTTCTAGTCAGACCTAGGCCCCGGTCACACAGGAGGTTTTGGCCCAGAAGAGGGACGGATCGGGGGTGCAGCAAATGGGCGCGATCCCACCGCAACATCTGGGAATCGGAGCGCACCCGTTCACGATCCTTCAGAACGAAAATGCGGTGCAAAAAAGAACCTACTAACTGGTAGGACTTACCTGAAGCACCGCAGGAAGCGCGGCCGTAGGGTCGCCCGTGTGCTCATCTACAGGAGCAATCAAGGCTCCCGGCCGAACTGCGCATGCGCACACATGTGCAGTTTGGCTGCCTCACTCTCCTTTCAGTGGCCTCCCCCCGGCATCTGATTGTGCTGGGGAGGAACTGCATGGCGGGTCAGGGGATCCGTGTGATCCCGCCACCGCATGTTTATTTTGGTGCGGCTTTGAAAAGCCGCACTTTGGCCGTACTCCCCCCCCCCCCCCCGGGGGGGGGCGCGCGCCCGTGCTGTTGGGAGTGACACTCAACTTTTTTGGGGGGACAAACTCTGTGGTTTTGAAGGCACACTAGTTTGCCCAAAAACTAGAGCATCACCCCCCCCAACATTGGCAATGTGATGATGTCACTTCCAGGTGACATTATCGCTCTTTGCACACATAGCAGAAAATCCAGGAAAGGACCCAGGAGTCCCCTGCTGGCTGCCAGGTAGGACCTGGCAACCCTACTTTGGACACCTGGAGTGACTGGCTCTTCAGTATGGATTCTAGTATTAGGTATTAACTCTGAGTGCCTGTCCTCATTTTGACTGCTTGAGATTTACCATTTAGAAAACTCAGATGTGAGGAACCTGTGTGGTCCTGCTGTCCTCAGGGGGTCAGATTGAAGTTACCCTTGATTGTAAATGGCACTGCCATTTTCCTGTCATGAGGGCCTGTTAGAATGGCAAGGGGAAGGATTTAAAAACTTTGTGTTCCTCCTCCTCTCCACGGGCACCTCCCTCACTGCCTGGAGAGAGACACTCCACTCCTCCATGGTATGCAGTCCTATCCCCTGTTACAGATGCCCTATGAGCCATGCAAGCTTGCTATGAGGCTCTGCCCTCTAACAAGAAATGAGAGTCCCATGAGAACACTGGGCCAACTTGGGCTGTCTTTGCAGCCCAAGGGCCTGTCCCCTTCCTGGTGCAACCTGGCTGTCCTTGCTGTACTGGGTACTCATACTGTGGCTTTAAGGGGACCTGTAACTATTGTACTCTCCCAGCTGGTCAGTGGCACTGTGTGTGCCCTTCACTTTGCTTGTCTGACCAAGCAGCAGTTTCAGCTGAGCCCTCCTAGAGGAGATGTAGGTTTTGATCCAGTCAGGGATATTTTTGGGCAGGAACGCACAGGAACGGAGTTCTGGCTGGCTTCCGAGTTGGCCACGCCCACTACAGCCAAAACCTCTGTGTGCATGGCTACGTAGGGAAGGGGCGCCCGGGCAAGCCAAGGGAAGACAGTTTAAAATGCCTTCCCTTCCCTCCAGGGGCCGGCTTGCCTGGGCTCCCTGCAGCCATAGGGCGCCTGGGCAAGCCAAAGGAAGGCATGGGGTTGTGGCCTAATATGCTAACGAGCTGCGTTGTCAGGGGTGTGGCCTAATATGCTAATGCATTTCTCTTGTTGGGTGTGACCTATTATGCTAATGAGTTCCTGCTGGGCTTTTTCTACAAAAAAAAGCCCTGGATCCAGTCCATAATTTCTATGGACACAAAGACCTGCCCATGGAATGTGACATTCATGGCTCCTTCCTCTTGAGGCAGATCAGAATGCCTCCTGAAATCTCTCCCCCAGAATAGAATGGGGGGGCATTTTGAGCTGCCATGAGAGGGGTTAGCTGTACTTCATAGCTATGTGGAAATGTTCTGCTGTACCCAGTCCATGGTATGGTGGTACTGGTGGTTGAAGCAGCCGATACAGGAGTAAGCCTGGGCTTGGGCCCAGCTGTGGATGCCAGATATGTATATTATTATCTTTAAAAGTATTTCAATTTGTCTGTGTTCCTGCCAAACTTGTCTTTATTTTAAAACTAGGAGTATGGCCCGTTGTGGGAAAAAAATACAATGAGCTCTAGAAGGAAGCTCCAGGTGAGTGTCCCGGCTGTGGCTGGTAAGGTGGCAGAGGGAAGGGGAAAATAGAGGGAGGCAAGCCATGTTTATTTCCTTCTGCTTAGCTATAAGGCAGGGCTGTCTCAAGTCATTTTGCTGCCCCAAGTGGGTAGTATGGGAGGACAGCCTCATGGTAACAGGTATGGTTCCCTCCACCCCTGACTTATGTTGATTTGGGGTTATGAAGTGGCAGCTAAGGTAGAAAAGCATCTCCTCCTATGCCATATCTTCTAGGTTCCAAGGGTCTGGAAAGTGGTTCCATAGCTAATTACAAGGTTGCCCACTCTGGGTTAGGAAATACCTGTAGATTTGAGGGGTAGAGCCTGGGGAGGGCAGGGTTTGGGGTGTGGAGGGACCTCAGCAGGGTATAATGCCATAAAGTCCATTGCTCAAAGCAGCCATTCTCTCCAGGAAAACTGATCTTGGAGATCTCCAGCTGCTGCCTGGAGGATGGCAATACTAAGGGGACAGACCCATAGATTTGAGGGGTTAAGTCTGGGGAGGGCAGGGTTTGGGGTGCGGAGGGACCTCAGCAGGGTATAATGTCATAGAGTCCATTGCCCAAAGCAGCCATTCTCTCCAGGAGAACTGATCTTGGAGATCTCTAGGTGCTGCCTGGAGGCTGGCAATTTGAGGGGTAGAGCCTGTGGAGGGCAGGGTTTGGGGTGCAGAGGGACTTCAGCAGGGTATAATGCCATAGAGTCCACTGCCCAAAGCAGCCATTGTAATTGCTGGGAAATTTTCTGTAGGGGAAATGATGTGCTGTGGCTGGGGAACAGTGATTTCTGGGATATTTCCAGGCCCCACAGAGAGATTGGCAACTCCAGTGACCGTTTAAGGGAAAAGTGGGGTATGTATTTTACCTCAGGACACATTCAATGACTCCCAACAGCAACAACAAACTGTTTAGAATGCTAGAGGCAAAGGCCAATCAGGCCGCATATGCAAATGACCTCTATGTTCCAACTGGCTATTGGGGGGAGAGGAACAGCAAACTGTTTAGAATATTGGAGGTGAGACTCAGGCAACGCAGCCAGTGGACAGGGACAGCTTCTGAGTGACAGATCAGGGAGCCAAAATGATTTGGGAGCATGTGGAATGTTCAGGAGAGTCCACGACCAAAACAGAATTATTATATAGAGAGATATTAAACATGTATTAAACTATTTTTAAAGCACCATTCTCCCAGGCATTCCAGAGCTCAAGCAATGCCTCACGACTTGCTCAGCATCTCCTTACTACCATAGTAGTGGTCACTGCCTAGATCTGAGGATTTCTTTTATCTGGTTGTTAGAGCTTAAGCCAGCAATTCCTTACTTTTGGTGGCAGAAGGCATGCATCTTTGCTACATTCATGCTTGTTTTAATGAGGATTTGGACTTAGACATGGGAGAATAATATCTTTCCCTTTCTGGTTCCTGAAACTTTAAAAAACAAACAAAGTTATCTGAAGAACAGTAGCAGAGATGGCATTCTGCATCTGAGATTATATCACAAAGAAAACCTTAACACTTTCCCCATCCCTCTCATATTTATGAATGTGGGCACAAGCAACAGAAGCCCTGATGCAGCTGAAAATCTCAGCATTCAGAAAAGTTCATATAAGAAAAGGTGGAGTTTAAGGTCTCATCCCATTCATGTCTTTAAAGGTAACTACTATCACTTTCAAGTAGAAATGAATTGGCAGGTACTATGTCCTTTTAAAACTGATGAAATATGTTGCCAAGAATATGTCGAACTGCGTTTTCTGAACAGTTTTAAAGGTGACTTCATATAAAGACCATTTCAGTAAGTTAACCTGGATGTGATCAGATTCATGGATATTTATGGCCAGAACAACCTTTGCTAGTAATTGGCAAATGTATGAAAACTTGTGAAAGGCACAGTGTACTGTACTTAAGATTTGAAAGTCCATCTAAAGTGATCTAATAATAATCCCCAACTGCAAACCTGTTCCTTGAGGCAGAGTGGAACCCCATCTAAAATATGTATCGCCTCAATCCTGATTAACACTGGCTGTGGTCACACTGGTGGCTTAGTGCAGTATGGTGGTGCCTCAAATTGTACTGGTTAAAGTGTAGTGGAGCATTTCATCTAGACCACACCCTGTGTTGGGTTAGCCATGTAGCCATCCCATGGGGGAGTATCCACATTAGTGTTGCACTTCAACCATGGGACAAGTTGTAAGGGTAGGCTTTATTTAAATGCAGGTGGATGGATGTGCATATGTGCTCATGCATGTATGTGCATATAGGCAGCAACTAAAAAAGAAAAAAAAGAGTGGCAGAAATGAATCTGCAAGTTCAGATGTACTTTCTGGGTTCCTTTCACTGCAGGAGAGTTCAGATGTCAAAAAACCCAGAGGGAACAGCAAACAATCAGTTAATACTGGACTTTCCCCGTTTTCTGTTTATTCTGCTTCCATTGCAGAACAGCACGGGATGCCGACGACTGCGCCATGGGAGGCAGATGTCCTCCTCTGGAAGGGCCCATTTATTTCACTCAGGTAATTCCACTCTATTGCCACAAATTGTGTGTGTGACCACAGCCAATAGCACCTCAGTCTCTTCTGGATTCAACTTCAGTGTATTAGTCCTCATACAGACTATCACCACTTTCACTTTAGTGCCCTACCTCCATCCTAGCAAGGTTCTAAATACCCATGAATCTAAACCTTACCAGGAAATGGTCATGACTAGAGGATTCCACAATAAAGAAGTAAATTTTGATAATTAAGGAGTAATTTGTGTACATTGCTAGGTATCTGTTTTCATTGTCACCTAAACAAAATATATCCATGAAATGCTAGATCAAATAACTCCTCTTTCCATTGTCATATCCCAAGTAGATGATGGTGGAGGGACAACAGAATTTTAAAGATCTCTTTACCAGCCAACAGACATGTACCCATTAAAAATACAGACCTCTTTAAAAAGTCTCTTGCAAACGTGAGATGTTTTTAACTGGCCAGGGATATTTATTGATATTATAAAGGGCTCTTTCTCCTACTTCCTGGCAGTAACAAGTCAGTTAACAAAATCAGAAATGCAATAGCATCAAGAGAAGGCCAAATATTTGTCCCTTATTTAGGAAAGAAAGAAAATGTGTGAGCAGATGTTTCAGCACTGCCTTAGAAAATATGCTCTGGGAGAGGTCAGAATAAAACAATTTAAATGTTTTTAATAAAAGAAACCAAGTTAAATGCAAAAGTAAGCAGTAGTTATCCTCAGTGGTTATTGTAGAAGCTCTTAACTGCATTTTCAGGTATTCTTGCAAAAATGAACTTGGGCCTCTGTAAACAATCCCATAAACATTCATTGCACAGTAAAGTCATCTGCGAGGACAGGGATGCTCTTTGCACTCCCCAAGCATACATCTGAGCTGTCTCACCCAGCTATAGGGAATTTATGCATGTACAAATCTGAGACTAGTGGTGATTTATATTAAATACCTATGTGGGACTATAAGAACATAAGTACAGCCCAGCTGGATCATACCAAAAGTCTATCCAATCAAACATCTTGTTTCTGAGAGTGGCTACTAGGGATGGGCACAGACCAGGAAATCCTGGTTCGGTCCGGGGCTCGTGAGCCAGGCAGTTCTGGACCAAAGCCTGGACTGAACCCCTGAGCCCAAAACCCTGCCTGAACAAGTCTGGTTCTGGTGGTATCAGGTCCCACCCCAGCATGCCCACATTACCTGGAAGCAATGTGTGCAGGCCACTTCTGGGTGGTGTCAGGCCCTACTGCTGGAATACCTGTGTTTTCAGGAAGTGACACAAGCATGTCGGTGACATGCTTGCATCATTTCTGGGTAATGCAGACATGCTGGGGTGGGGCCCGATGCCACCTGGAAGTGGCATGCACACATCAGACTGAACGCATTCCCAAGTCCGCCCGAAAAGCTCAAGGTGAGTGTCTGGGGAAGGCGCCTTCCCCAGACCTCAGCTCATGAACCCCGAACTGCGCAAAGTCTGGACCGGACTTTGGCTCAGTGTTTGGGTCTATGCCCATCCCTACTGGCTTCTGTAGATGGCCCTCAAGTAGGGCATAAAGGTCAAAATCTCCAGCTATCGTTTCTTCCCAGGGATATATCCTAGGGATGTGGATGCATCCTAGGGAATATATCCTAGGGATACAAGAGAAACTCTCATGCTTATCAGCTTGGCTTGAACTGTGGTATTCTGAACAATTTCTTTTATATAGTGAGGCAGAGAAAGTACAACTGAACTTGTCTGATTGCTTGTCGGAGTTCAAGTGGAAGTGTATTACTGTGAATGTTGGCAGACAATGTTAATGGCTCAGAATGACGGCTGATGTTTCTCAAGACACACTGATTATTCATAGATGGTTCCGTAAAGAATCAGTGGGAACTTGGAGAGGGTGACCCCTTCCATCTGAAAAGAAGGGAAAGGAACAGTTATGACGGCTGATAAAAACAACGTAGGGTGCCTAAAAATAAATAGATTTATTTCTTTGGGGAAAAAAGAGAGAGAGAAGAATGATACTCATTTTATGTCAAGAGGAGATTTGTTTTGAAATAATATTCACTGGCACCTAGCGTACAAAAAAAGAAGGATCCTTTTAAGCCTTATTGATTTCCAAAGGAGAGATTAACATTCCTCCTTCTAAGGAAAGTAAAAAATTTGTTAAAAAACAAATACCTAGCATAAAAGAGTGCACATACTCTTTTTTAAAAAGTCATTAATGGCTACTAGGGATGCTTAAATCAGATAGGCATTAAATCAGATAAACATCAAATAGACATTAAACAGCAGGCATAATAAAATCATACTAATATAAATAAATTTCTAAATTCAGCATCTGTATACTCACTTTTTAAAGTCAGCTGAGCTACGTTACTACAGTCACTACAAATAACTAAACCTTTACTACAGTCTGTAACAATGAATTGCACATGGTAATTGTTTTGCAGTTCAGGTGGTTTTCCACTTCAAAGTGAATAATGCTAGCAAATGAGCTAGTACTGGTAAATTTTCTGTTTATTACTTTCACTTAATAGCAGCAAGACTGCAAAGAGTTGCTATGGATAAATGTCTCTCCTATCACTCTAGGAGTATCAAGCCATATTTTTATGCACCCAGATAAGAAGAAGAAGAAGAGAAGAGAAGAGATTGGATTTATACCCCGCCCTTCACTCTCAGAGCGGTTTACAAACTCCTTTCCCTTCCCCTCCCCTGTGAGGTGGGTGGGGCTGAGAGAACTCTGACACAAACTGCTCTTTCAGGTACAGCTGTGCCAGTGCTTGTGACTGACTTGAGGTCACATCAACAGGTGCAAGTGGAGGAGTGGGGAATCGAACCCGGTTCTCCCAGATTAGAGTCCGCACACTTAACCACTACACCAAACTGGTTTATGCCAAACCCAGCCTTATGCTGGGCTAATAAGTCACTGGAGCAATATCTGGTGTGTATCAAGATCAAACTGCTAAAAGACTTCAGTGAAGCCCCTTTAACATATGAGATAATGTAAAAGGATATACTTCTAATCACTAAATAAAGGTCTCTTGGCATGGTACCACAGCTGAAAGAGAAAAGCAGGAACTTTGAGGTTAGGGTGCTTTAGGTTCAAATCTTACATATCCATCTACATTTCATAGGGTTGATATCACTCACTATTCCTAAGGTCAGGCCAGAAAATTATGAGTGCTAACAATTCATTTCTTCTTGCAGCATTGTGTGCTCTAATTTTAATATCAGACAGCTACAAAATTCCCCATTCCTCTTGTTAAACTTTTCCAAATATTTTATGTCATGTTTTTAAAAATTGTCTGCACCCTAATCCAGAACCTTTATACAGTTTATAAATTGGTTAAAAAGTGTGCTTTTTACATAAATGTCCCCTTTTCCTTTTATATTTCTTCTATCCTTCATTTTAACAAGGATTTACTTTCCATATCTGCAACCTTGCAGCACTGAAATAAATGCAGAATGAAACAGTCTTTACGAGAGCATCAGAGCACCCAATTCTGTGAGATTTCTTTTAACAAAAGAAAAATAGACTGATAAAAGATGCAGAATGGTTTGAGAAGCTTACAAAAATGTTTTAAAGTTTTGCAGCTATGCTTATTGGCTAGGCCTATATTTGGAAGGAGTGGAAAGATAAACATACTGTGAAATCTTGGTGTGAAAATGAAAAACTTCATCCTGACAGGAAAGCACAATAGACTGGAGTCTATATTCCCAGCTCAAATATTGCTGCCATTTTGAGCAAACTGAAAATTTGTTGTTATCTGAAGAAGTGAGCAGTGACTCACGAAAGCCCATACCCTGCCACATATTTTGCTAGTCTTTAAGGTGGACTCTTGCTCTTGAAAATTGTTGGTTTGTAATCACAAGCTCCTCTGATTCTTAAAAAAAGAAGAAGCAGCACTAAATGAAAGGGAAAAAAGACTTCATAGAATCATAGAGTGGGAATGGGAAGAGACAAAACAGTCACCCAGTCCAACTTCTGCTCCAGTGAAATTCACATCACAATTTGCCAGAATCATATATCTGATGGTCTGCAAAAAACAAAAACAAAGAGATAGCAAATAGTTCTTTATATGAATATGTGGGTTGTTTGTTTGTTTTGCATTTTATGCCATCTGTATGGAGCTCTGCTCTAGCAGCTCCAGTGCATGCAGCTGATGAACAGAGTGAGCTCAGATCAATGTCATGGATATCTGCTTTCATATCCATGTTATGTTTATAGAGCTACCATCAGCATTAAAGCTAATGGGAAATCGTGAGGACCCCACCCCCTCCTCCAGCTGAAACCCCTTTATATAGTAGGGTCCCCCCTTTGTGAGCTTATTTAACATGCACTCCCTTTTAGAATCTAAAGTTCTAGGAGGTCTGAAACTTGGGGAGTCTCATAAAGGCATCTGGATTCAACCATGACATTGGAAAATCCCAGGAAAGAAGAGGAAGGGTGTGCTGGAATTAGACATTGATTAAGTGCAGTCTCCCCCAACTCAGTGGCATATCATTCTCAATAACCAAAGACTTTTCACCACTGGAGACAATAACCCAATATCCTAGAATACCCCAGAAGTGTCTACCTAGTCCAATGAAGTTGCTATTTCATTAACCAATGCCTGGTTCCTCTTTGTCTTTTTTGACTCAAGCCAAAAGGGCACTCAAGACATTAATTTGCCCTCCTTCCTCTTTCAGGAGCTATCTTGAGTCACCCAGACCGATTTCACACAAGAGCTGTGCTGTGGTTGCGCCTCCCTTTGCCCCGCTTCTATTGGTCAATTTCCCACTCGAAGCCATGTGCCACTTCACCTGATTTTCCTTGCGGTTTCGTGATCCTGTTTTTTCAGCATCACGAAACCGCGGGGAAAATCAGGCGAAGCCGCAGGTCAAAATGCGGCCTCATGGCTTCGAGTGGGAAATTGACCAATGGAAGCGGGGAAAAGGGAAGGGCAACCACGGCAAACGCCTAGGTGGGGAAGCGCAACCACGGCACAGCTCTTGTGTGAAATTGGTCCCATACTTTTGTGTCCATGCAGTTCTGGCTCACTTCAACCTAATTAAAGTATGTTAATCATGTTGTTTCATCCAGGCTCTTTGTGCCCATGCACTTTTTGTCACCAGAGTTTGACAGCAGTTAACTTTAAACCAGCCAATGAGATTCAAACTTTTTATCTTGACCCAATCCAAAGCCAGGATGACCAAAACCTACTTGCCCTGAGGATCATCTGTCCATAAAAGAAGGACCCCAGAAGCTAGCAAATTGTTCCTCAGATCTCCAGGTCAGATTTCTGCTGGTCAGAACTCTGGTTTTTGTCTGAGAATTCCTGCTACACTCTGTAGGCTTTTCCTCCTCAATACTCTGCCTCCCCAGACCTCTCCAAACCTCAACCCCAGTTCCCTAAAAGTTCCCAATTTCCTCCCTTCTACCCTTTATAAGTGTGCCCTCTTGTTCTTGTGAGTGTGTGTGCGCGTGTGTATACGTGTCGTAACTTAGGGAGTTAGTTCTCAGGTGCGCTGTGTAGTTTCTTCACATTTGTATTCTTTTTTATTAAATTTTGTATAAAGTTGTTTGTATTTACAATCACTCCCTTCATAGTTTTACTTTGGGGTATTCTCACTGAAATCCAACCTAATATATACCGACTACAAGATTCTGTCTTATTCCTTTCTGGAACCCTTTTAAAAGCTAATTTCCCTTTCTCTGGGTCCAGTTTGAGTAACTAAAGATCCTCCTCATGTGAAGCTCTGTACAGGTGCTATTGCTTTAAAAGCTTTCCTTTATATGTACGTTTCCCCTACATTTTTAAAAGTTGTAGCACATTTCTTCCAACCAGAATCTTAATGGAAATAAAAATAAGCTATATTTGTGGTGATTTCAAAATTCTAATTTTAAAGGGTGATGAATCTTTGCAATTCCTTTCACATCCACAAAATCCATATTTTATTTCCTTTTAACAAGTTATTAAAGCATACATGTTTGCATTTCTTTTTCTGGATTTATGAATTAAACTTGTCAAATTGCAGATTTCAGTGCAATTGCAGTTGGTGTTGTTGACTGGAGATGGCTTGGTTTTTTTTAAAAAAAATAATCATTGATTTTATTTGTGAACCAAGTGGAGGCTGTTGGACCCAAAGGTGTTGTCCTGAATGTAATGCCCCCTTGAAGGTTTCCCTATGTCTCTTCTCAAACCAAAAGGGGTTCTTTAGTTGAAAAAGGGAGTGGGCAAGAATGCTTCATCTATTGGATTTTTTTTTTTTTAGCATTGAAAAATCTTGAAAAATCCCAGCAGTTTTCAAGGCAGTGTGTGTGGTACATCACTATCATAAACTGAAAGAATCAGGCACAGCCAAGCACTGTATAGAACAGGGGTGGTCAAACTTGGTCAACATAAGAGCCATATAGAATAAAGTTAGATGTTTGAGAGCCGCAAGACATGAACACATATTACACATACATTTTAATTAAAATATGCAAATTTGCTTTTTATTAACATTAAATGAGACTGCCAAAAATAAAAACAAAAGGGGTAAAAATAGAAATTGATGATATTTGTCCAATAATATTTGTTTGCCAATGATGAGAGAGAGAGAGAGAGTTGAAAAGAAAGAAGGAAAGAGGTGGAAAGAAAGAGAGAGAAACAAAAAAAGGAAATAGGAGGGAGGGAGGGAGGGAGGGAGGGAGGGAGGAAAAACATGGCTCCCCTTCACTTCCCCAGCCACCCTGCCAGGAGCTGCACAATATGTGTGAAAGAGCCACATGTGGCTTCCAAGCCGCAGTTTGGCCAACCCTGGTATAGAACCACCTCTGACTGGCTATATGTCTTGCCTATCTCAAAGAACAAGACATGAGCCTTCAAAGCCTTGCCTACCTCAAAGACCAAGACATGGCAAGCAGACATATTGGGAGCATTGTGCTACTGATATTGCTCTTGGTACATGTGGTCACCATGTTGTCTAAACAGAGGCAATGCATTTGTTTTGCAAGACTGTACAGCTTCAGTATGTACAAACCATAATACTGAAAAATCCAGTTGTCAGTTTGCACTTACCGCAGTTCTACATTCGTGCAAAGTACATGTGTTGCTCCTGTACAGATATCAGTGTGACTCTGCATATTGGGAGGATCTCTGTACAGTTGAGGGAGAGTCCCTGTATGCCTGGATATAATGCCTGAATATACTTGCCAGTTCATGTGAGCTGTGTCTCTGTTCCACCCCTTTATATAGATTTTTGAGGACCATAATATGCTCAACATATTCAACAACATTGACACATGGTACTCCTACTATTGTTTAGAATGCCTAAAGTATGCAATTCACAACACAACTCAGTAATCAGAGAATAATCATACTGAAATAATAAATGCTAATTGCAATTAGGCAAATGCAATTATCTTGCTGTACAATATATTGGATAATGAGATCAATACTATTCCCACTGTGTACAATTCAGCAGGCCCTGGGGGTATGTACACCCCCAAAATTTCAATAAACACTACTCTCAGTAAATGCAGGTCTAGTATTCCATTTGCCTGATTTGACAACTTGATCTGGTACTACTAAATGTCTTTTGTAACTACAATTTGCATATTAGATACCAATTTATTTGTAGAAGGTTGTGCGAGCAAAAGGTGGGGTGGATCTTACCCATCCCTACTACTCCAGTGAGCAAAGTTTGAAGTCTTCCTCCAACTTAAGTGAAACTTCCCTCAGTGGAGAGGTAGGATGGGGTAGTAAGTTTTACGCCAGTGTTTAAAGTGGTGGATCATTGCTTATCTTTCTTTTCCCATGTTATTCTGTGACTCCTGAAAAAGCATTGCTAGGGGTTCCTGATAAAAACAGCCACCACACTGAAGTGGCTGCAGTGAGGAAGGGTAGACAGGTCAAATAGCCCCATCTCATTCTTGCATCAAGAAAAGGGCAGCTTACAGACCCACAAATATCATACAAGTTTAACAGGATAAGACAAGATAAAATCTAAAAACAATTCATAAAATGTTACAGTTTTGATGACAAGTTAACTGTCCTTACTTGTTGTATAGAAATATTGATTTCTAAAAGCTGAAGCCAGGGAACAGATAATGGTAGGCTGATGGTGGGCTAGTAGAGAGATAGGGTTGCCAACTCCAGGTTGGGAAATTCCTGGATATTTGAGTGGTGGAGCCTGGTGAGGGTGAGGTTTGAGGAGGGGAGGAACCTCAGACAGGTGCAATGCCATGGATTCCACCCTCCAAGGCAGCCATTCCCTCATGGGGAACCATTGTTGCCAATCTCCAGGTGGGGGCTGGAGATCACTCAGAATTACAACTGCTCTCTAGGAGGGAGGGGGAGGAGATGGAAAGCTGAAGCTAGGGGTAGATAACGGTAGGTTGACGGCTGGCTGGGAGGGAGATGGGGTTGCCAACTCCAGGTGGGAAATTACTGGAGATTTAAGGGTGAGGTTTCAGGAGGGTTGGGACCTCAGACAGATACAGTGCCATAGACTCCATCCTCCAAGCCAGCCATTCCTTCATGGCAAACCATTGTTGCCAGTCTCCAGGGGAGGGATGGAGATCATGCAGAATTACAACTGCTCTTCAGATGGCAGAGATCAGTTTCCCAGGAGAAAATGGTGGACTCTCTGTCATTATACCATGCTGAGGTGTGTGTGGGTGTCTCTTGGACCAAGGAGGGAGGGGTGTAATCGATCAAGCTCCGACCGCATGTGCGGCTTGGTCACCGCGCAGTCATGCAAAGTGGCCAAGCTTCGCTCTCAGGAACAATGGGCCAAGCAGTTCCTAGCCCACTCCAATCAGAGGGCTAGGCTCCAGGCCGAGAGCCTATGGAACTCTCAGCCACTGTAAATAACCTATAACTTGTGTGGGAGTGTGTTTTGGGTGTGGGTTGTTTGCCTTTATAAACTGGCCTGCAAGCCGGTAGTTTTTGTCTTGTTCCGAGCTGAAATAAAGTATGAGAGCTGAAATCGCTAGTAAGTCTCAGTACTTTTCAGAAATTAAAAAAGGCAGTTTGGTTCAGGGTTCAAGGTGACCCTAAAACTGAACTGAGCTGTGGGAGCAGGCCTCATGAACCCAGTTTGGTTCATATGTGAGCTCACTGGATTCCTGGGGTTTGTGGTTTGTGTCCATCCCTAATGGTGATTGTTCCCCATGCACTGCACTTGGCTTGTGTGGGCCGGGACTTGTTCACAGTATTTAACATGCAGTACATACATTCAGGCTGGAAGAGAGGGGTGTGTCGATGAAAGTGGGGGCAGACTGGCAACAGTGGCCCTGACACAAGCCTTCTCTATCAAAAGCAACAGCAGCCATGATATAGAAGGACATCTGATTCACCATAGGCAGGCTACTAAAGCAGGAATCACCATTTGCAAGCCAACTATGATTAGTAATAGTGGACTAGTCTTAGTTTCTTCCCTGAGTTGCAGAAGAAAGGAGGTGAATTGTGGGCTGGTTTGCTCCAGACAGGCTTTCTTCAGTTCCTGCCTACCAAGCCACATCCTAGAACACCATTCAGGGACCCTGCACTGTGCTGCCACTATCCTGCTCCTAGAACCAAGCTGGGGGATGTCTATTATCATGATATGATCTAATTATGACATTTTAGAAATAAATAATAACTTTTGCATGCATAAATATGATGGTATTGGAGATGTACATGTTAACCTCGAAACTGAATATCTGTTGCCTATGAAATGAAAATTTTGTAGGTCTAAACATTTCTCTTTTCCTCAATTAGGGTTAACAATACGAACTCCTGATTAGTGTCAAATGGATCTTACATTAGAAGCTAATTGTGCATACTGCAGTCTGGTACTCTGATGTGTAAGGAATTTACATAATTAGCCACTCTGTTTATATGAATGAGAAGAAATGCCTCATGAGCCAGCAAAAGAGAAGAAAATTCCCCAAATCTGTACAATTCAGGCATTCACAGCATTTCTGTGTCAAAGTAAGTTATTCTTTTTACAGATCAGATAGAATTCTCCATAATTATTTTTGGTTATCTTTTTTTCTCCCAAAAGCTACCTTACATGGAACACAACTATTCCCTTTCAGTCATGGCTTGTTAGTACAGGATTCCTGGAAACAGCTCAGCATCTGGGGATTTTCTCTTATCTTGTGCAGGGTTAATCTGTTGGGTGCTGTTGAAAGAGTTTTGCAAGAAGTTGTTGCCTGCTGAAGAAGGTTGCCGCTTTGAGAAAGTGCAGTGCAATGCTGCTTCTAGTTTGAAAAGAATATCCTTTGGAACCTACATTTTGAATCTCCCAATTTCCCTAGAGCTATCAAAGTAACATAATTCTAGAATTAAATTATTATAGAAAGGCATCATTTATGTCACATTGCTTAGAAATCTTTAAAAATGCAAATAACTGATAGTCTTGTTTGGGATAAATTCAAAGTTTTATGGGAGTATACTATAATATTTGTGTTTGTTTCTCTGAAATATTTGTTTTCGTGTCTCTGTGATATCTGTAATGCTTTGGCTGCCCTTACTCCAAAGAGTTCAGTGTAATGTGCATGGTATTTCCATCTTCTGTTTTATTCATATAGAACTAGGTTAATGTGAGAGTCAGAATGAGTGAGGGGCCACAAAGGTACTGAATCTGAAGTTATATAACACTTAAAGAAGGTAACACAATAATAGCTAAGGATACTCAAACCCCTGCCAGTTTGGTTCACTTCATGTTCACCAGTGGTGATCAGGCAGCCAGTTAATTGACAGGCTATTGGGCCGTTGGCAATCTGTATGTGTGCATTTGCAGGCACAGTGTACTTGCAGCCATTAGATGCCTGCTCCCAGTTAATGAAGGATCAGCTAGGAGTGTGTGATCTCCCACTAAGGAAATTTTGCTCTGCACCTAGCTGATTTTTTAGGAGTGGAGAATCAGGTGCCAATTCCCAGCTGATCAGCTGGGAGCTGGGTTCTCCTGATCTCTCATCCTACAAAGTTTGCTGCCAGACAGCAAATTTGTAGGGTGGGATGATCAAAATCTTAGCAGATTTCCCTTCTTTTTTCCCCATTCAAAGCTGTTGGCTTGGCCTGGAGAGAAAATAAATCAGCCTGATGCCAAATGCCCAGAGGACTCCAAGGTTCTTTGACTTGTGTGGCTAGCCAATAAACCACACAGTTAAAACATTCCTCCAGGCAGTAAAGGGGAACAAAAGAATTTATTCGAATAAGGAACACCTCACAGCTAAAATTCAGTGTGGATGTTCAATGTGTTACAGCTAGGCCTGACAAATCTCGCCAAATCATGGCAGGGGATCTGTATGTCTTTGCAGAATCCTTGCCGCGGGGACAGCGAGATGTGTTGCACCGCCATCGCCAGAGTGACGCGTAGCATCAGATCCTGGCAATGGCGGGTGCGACACATCTCGCTGTCCCTGCGGCAAGGATTCTGTGAAGTCCTACGATCCCCCACTGTGACTTGGCAACCCTAGTTACAGCCGGGAGCTTGCTTATATACTCTTCTTGCTCCTCCTCACTTTATATCATCACTGACATTATTAAGACATCCTCAGTTCAGATTTCTTTGTCTGGTCAGTCATTAATCACATATTTGACACACAGGATGTTACTTGGCTGCATCTCAACTCCTACAATGCAGGTGCACTGCTCATTATGTTGATTTATATTTTTGTTTACTCCTTTTGGCTGTCTTCCCAGACTCCTTTCACTTTTGAATGAACTCTCAGGCTGAGTTCATTTTTAGTACAAACTTAGATGTTTTCATTACAAAAATGGTTCTTTCACATTAATACATTCATATAAAAGTATAACAATATTCTTAAAGCATTTTATAAACTTATCTTCACTAAAAGGTATACAAAATATGAAAACATATATAATTACAATGACATTCTAAAGAATTAA